>NC_056527.1:161243330-161261090 GCF_019175285.1 Sceloporus undulatus
CAAAGTCTGGTGTCGTCAAGCATGCCAGAGTATGTTGCTATTTTCATTTATTCGGAAGCATTCTCTTCATTGTGTGGTTAACTGCCCTTGAATCAACCTTGCCATGGCAATTCTGTGGTGAGACCCCCTATCCTTTACTGCTCTTCTTCAGATCCTGCGGCTCAGGTCCATGTCTTTCCTGATTGAGTCTCTCGTACGTGGTCCTTCCTTCTCTTTCTGCTACCTTCTACCTTTGAAGCATTATTGTCTTTTCTAATGACTGATGCCTCTCATGATGTGTCCAAGTATGAGCAGCCTCAGTTTCATCATCCTGGCTTCCAGAGAGAGTTTAGCTTGTGATCTGTTCCAGGACCCATCTGTTTTGTCTTCTGTGCTGTGTCGCCGTGGTATCCTTAGCACTCTTTCTCCAACACCACATCTAAAAGAGTTTGTTTTTTTTCTGGTCACTGTTTCATAGTTCAGTATATTAAAGGTTCTGCAGATGTCATAATAGTACTGCAGATGTAATTAAATTTAAACTTCCTTCTGTAATATCTTGATAAATATGTAATTTTTATGCTAAGTCGAGCAGTTTTTCATGTGTCTTTAAATAATGATCCACTTTTCATTTTGATGGGCTGTGGATAAGTTCAAGCAAAATAAAAGTCTTTAGAGCATCCATTTTATTATTATTTATTTATTTATTTATTTATTGCTCTTATATCCCTCTCTTTTCCCCAAATGGGATCCAAGCCAGCTGGATTTTATAGAGAGAGGAACTGACAATGTAGGACCAGTTTCTTGGCTGATGACATATGGACAGCTAATATAGTAATAGTTGCTGACTCGTTGGTGCAGGAGCAGCAGTAGCACATGGATTGATTGATTCACACATTAATACTCCATATAGTGACTTGTTACATTCTTCACATACTTGCCATTTTTGAATTTGACTATAAATGGTTCTGGACAACTTGCCTTGAAGCGACTGTGGGTGTAGACCCATCCCAAGATTACATAGGATGATACTTTTATGAATCTTTGTAACACATTTTTTTATTTTTTTACTGTCCTCCCTTCCCCCCATTGAAAGGCAAATGCCATGCTATTGACAATTCCTAGTTGGAAGCGATGCCAGCCTTTGCTGCCAAGGATTCATAGTTGCATTAAATATTCTTTAAATATGAACCATCTGTAGCTTTTTCAAGATGAATTAAAAAACCAACCATTGAACTCTGTGAGCTAAGGCTGACATCAGTATCAAATTTGTGAACAGAAACATGTTTTTTCATTGTGTTTCCATATTCTAGGGATCAGCATTGTTTCCCATAGCTAAGCAATCCCAAATTTTAAACTCATCTTTCCTAAGACTGTTATAACATTTCAGTGATATTTCTTGTGGGAAACCTGCATCATTCCTCTCCATTATCCAAAATAACCCTTTTTATTTCTGCAGCATTGCTACCAGCAGTGATTTTACAATCTGTCAGTTACAGATTGGGCATCCAGACTGACAGCACTTCATATACAGTGTTCCACTTTGTGTGTTAGGTGTTTTTTTCTGTAATTAAAGATTTCTGTACATCATTAATCTACCCTTAATATTAAAATAATTTTTACAGAGAAACTCTTAGTTTGGGTGTGAAAAGAGAAAAATATTTCAGATTATATAGTTTGTTCTAAGTACTTCACATTATCTTACTTACCTAACAGCACAGTATACAATTAGTTACTATTATTCTCATGTTTAGAAACAGGGTGCAGGCAACTGATGCTCACACAAAAGCTTGCCTAAAGACATCTGATGAGTTGGTGGCAGCCTGGGTGACACTGGAACGGGAATTTCCACTTCTTAGCCTTGTATATTGGGCTACATGACCCATGTTTCCATTTTGCTTCAGATATTACCTTGAGGCAATATTTGGTTTTCAGTAACCACTTTGCTTTATTTAACGTGAGTAAAATATCCGTACGTTGGATGTATATATTGCATTGGTGTTTCAGTACTTCTATGTGGCCTTTTTCAGAAATAACCATTGCACTCCACCTAGGGTCAGTGCTGGGTGTAGGTTTGCCTTTCACTGAAATAATGTGTCCATATGTAACAGTATCCCTATACATATCAATAGTTGTCCCATCCATGCAAATCAAGCCTGGCCCTGGCCCATAAATTCATCCCCATTTTGTTCTGTTTGTTCAATCATAAGAAGGGTTCTGCTGGATCATACTTATTCTATGATTTCTATAATCTAAGGTATATCTCAGGGATAGGCAGTTGGTCTGATGGTAGGGGACCAGTATCTGCCCTATGGCCTCCAGTGGACTATATGAGTACATTTTCACAAAGTGGGAAGTGACATCAAATCACTTTGTTCTGTTTTTTACCTTTGGGGGAGAAGGAGATGGAAAAAAGCATTGGTACCAAATTAAGACTTGCAGGAAAGGGATTGGGGTTGCTTATAGAATTACGACTTTCCTCAAGCTTGGTTTATTTGGTTCAGCATAATTTGTTTTCCCATGGTGCTTCTGGGGGGCCCACAAGCATGTAAAGAAGGCAATCTGCCCAATGTTGCCTAGTTTATTGAAGAAGCAAGCAACGTCCCCCCCTCATCCCTTCATGTCAAGCAGTATTTATTAGGGATCACCACCTCTTGTGGGGTTACAACATCCCCAGCCCCTGCCTTAGTGGTGAGATGGTTCTGAGAAGATAAGTTCTAGACAGTTGTCATATATAGTAAGGATCCCCCATGAACTTGTTATTCTGAAACGTGACAACCTTGAGAAAATAGCTTTTATCTGTTAAAAAATACAGACAATCTGGAGATCATGCAAAAACATTTTGAAAATGTACAGATCCCTGTTGAAAGTTGTCTTTTAGCTTTCATTCATTGTAAGGGAGGGAGTCATATTCTTTTAATTTTCACATACATAATCTGCGTTGTAAGCTCTGCATCCCTGACCTTGTTGCATGTCTTCTCCGTACTTTTTGCCCTTTCCCACCAACTACTGCCAAATAAAAAATGTCTTCCAAAGTTTTTCTAACTGTTACAATTGGGATAAATCATGCCATTTCAGTACATTTAGGGAGAAAAAGTGGTATAATTGTATAACAGAGATATGGCATAGGGGAGGCAGGGGGTGTTTCTTAGGAACATAAACACTTGTCTAATTCAGAAAGGTCTAGGACTGTGATCATCTGGTGTGTGCGGTAGAATTGCTATAAATGTTCCTTTGTACAGTTGTGTTCTGCTGTCTTCAGTGTCATTGCACTATTTTTAATTAACATTCCCTTTTTGATAGCTATACATCTGTAGAAACAGTGTGGGCATTGCTAAAGGTTTTTTCTTGCCCTCCCTAATGGGCATCTGTGTCCAGACTCAGGAGCTCTTCTAGCTTCACTGTGAAGCCTTCCTTCACTCAGGGCTTGAGAAACTTGCTTTGTGAACTATAGTCCAGAGTTTCAGAACCCCTCCACTATCATGATGAGCAACAATAATAAGTGACGAGATTTTGAGAACAGCAGTCCCCCCAAAGGTAGCTTCCCAGCTCCGCCTATTACTACACACAGAAGCTTTTCATTCTCTTCTCCATCCAATGCTGCCCAATACCCCAATGCCATATTTGAGATATCCAAATATTTCCTTCACTTCCTTGCCCTTCCTCTGCTATGATTTTAACAGGGAAAGGCCCATTCGTTCAGCTATCATCTCCTTCTACAGACCTCATCCCCCAAAGTGAATGGACCTTAATCTAATCTAATTTAGTGTAGTGGGAATCTCCATAAGTCTTCATTTTTATTCAAGGACCTATTTAAATATCTGACTTTTGAACAGGGCATTTCCTAAGCATTTAAATTTTTTGTCAGCATTTGCATCCTGGCATCCTGGTATGAGACCAGTTGGCAATTTTGTATTCTTGTTTTAACATTTCTAATTCACATGTGTAGAGTTAGCTGAGTGTGCTGGGGAAGTACCAATAAAATAACTGTAATGCTCTGTGCAGGGTGAGAAGCATATTCTGGGGGTTTCCGACCTGGAACAGACTGCATGTTCCAGTCACATTTTGATGATTTCAGATATTTCCAGGACGGGCTCCCTGGAAATACTATTCAAACACAAACTTGCCCCCAAAAGTGTCATTTGTTGTTTTTTTAATAGGGAGGAATTGGGGATTGCATGTGATCTCCTTGGCCAACATGATTTAAAAGTAATTAAGTTGAAACAAACCATCTACCATAAGTAGGAGCCTTGTATAGTAAACTGCAAAAAAACAAAATCATAGTGGGCTCATGAACTGTATATTTACATTTCTGTCTCCTCCTTCCTCCTGGGAAGCTTACTGGGGCTTGTATACATATTTTGCGTTCTCCCAATTTTATATTTGCAACAACAGTGCAGCAATTGCTCTATGTGGGGAGAGATAGAGACCAATCTCAGGGCATTTCAGGTTTAAAACTAGGTAACAGTGCAAGTGCCACTAACATTTTCTATCTATAAAAGGGTTTTCCAGAGAAAACATACTTCAAATACCAGATTTGCAAATTAAACTTTTTTTCACTTCTGTGCCCAAAAAACCTGAAAAACAAAATCAAACCACACTAAATGCAAAGACAGCCCATTTCTCAAAACACACAACTGTCACACAAAAAGACCCTGTTCGTGCTTACAGGACTTAACTCAAGCTGCCAGCAAATAAGGAAAATGGATAATGGACCCACAGATTGGAAGTGATCAATATGCATTCCCACCCAACAAAAAAGGTGACAAAGAAGATTTGCGTTAACCACAGGACCATTGCACTGATTTCCCACACAAACAAAGTTTTATTCTCAAATTTCCTGACAGTAAGATCTGTTTGACTGTGGAACATATTCCTTCCTAGAGGGATGGAGTTTCCTCTTTTGGAGGTCTTTCAACAGAAGCTGGGTGGCCATCCATCCGGGGTGCTTTTGATTGTGAGTTCAAGCAACCCCAGACGGATGGCAGGGGTTGGACTGGATGGCCTTGTGACTCTTCCAACTCTAGCATCCTATGACTTATTATAAATTCAATCTGGATAACCAGAAAAGTCAAAGATTTCTCTGATTTGGATCCATCATTGAACAGAATGGAGATTTCAGGCAAAAAAATCAGAAGAAGACAAGGACTGGGAAGGGCAGCTATGACATAACAAGATTCAAACTGCAAAGATATAAAACTGAACACTAAAGAAGGATTTTGTTTTCCTCATCATCATATACAGATGTGAAAGTTGGACAGTGAAGAAAGCAGATAGAGAGAAAAATTAACTCATTTGAGACATGGTTTGGAGAAGAGTGCTAGGAATACCATGAACTCCAGAAAGTCAAAATAAATGGTTATTAGAAAGATCAGGCCTGAGCCTCTTCCTTGAAGCCTAAGGCCTGTTAAAGATGCCAAAATAAAGCTGCTTCGGGTCTCTTTGGAGGTATGCTTATTAAATGATGCATGCATCCAAGAATCCCGAAAGCTGCACAAAGCTGCACTCCAGTGCTAGGAATGGAGTGTGGCTTTGGCGTGACCCTAGACCTTAGGACCCATGCACCTTTTAAATAGCATACCTCCAAAGAGACCCAAAGCAGCTTTATTTTGGCAGTCTGTAACAGCCCAAAATGACCAAACTGAGGCTGTTGTATTTGGCCACATCATGGGAAGACACAGCTCACTGGAAAAAAACAATTAATTCTAGAAAGGTGAGGGTTTTGTAGAAAGAGAGGAAGGCTGCATATTAGATGGATAGATTCAGTCAAAGAGGCCATGACCCTGAGCCTGTGGGACCTGAGCAGAGCAGTTGAGCACAGTTGGCTTGGAGGTGTCACTATTCATAGAGTCTCCATGAGTCCAAGTCTATTGGAGGGCAGTAACAACGATAAAAACAACACTACTGGTAGAATTCAAAGACATAAGCTGTGTAGTCTAGAAAATCAGTATGCAAACGTATTCTTGTAGCACTTTGAGGCTAACCTGAAATGAAGAAGCTTTCCATAGACTAGAGCCCTACTTCCTCAGATGTGTCTACGAAAGCCATGCTACCTGCTTTCTTTCAGTTAGTCTCAGAGGTGCTAACAAGATGCCCTGTTATACTAACAATACTACCGATTATTGATTAATGGGTCACTTTATCTCAGACTTGCTTTGACAGCTCCTTGCTCTTTTTATGATATGATGTGTTTAGATTTGATCTCCAGCAGACTTGGGTGTACTTCCAGAAACAGAGCATTCCATCTGAGATTGCATAGCATTGGGAAATGCATAGAGGTAGATTCTAATGAACTATTTAAGAGACTTCTGGCAGGCAGTTGCATCAACGTTTTATTTAGGTGTGGCAGCAACAGAGGAGTGAATATTTATACAATTGTTTAGTTTTTCGTTTTTAAAAACTTTTGCTCCACATAAAGACATTTTGCACCTTCACACTGTAGAATTTTCTTGTGTGTACAAGTGATAAACAATGTCAGTGTCAGTTAAATCCATTTTGATTCCATGTTGATTTTGTAACATCACAAAATATGGAGAAGTCAGAGAGGGTAAATACTTCACGACACTGTATTTCATAACTGTTTTTATTAGACTGTTCTAATAAGTTTTATAGTAGTAGTAGTAGTAGTTGGTCGTTGTTAGAATGTTCTGATAAATTCATATGGGAAAATGGCTCCATATACTTTCTGCCTAGTCCATTAGAATTTAGCAGTCATTTTACTTCTCCTGCTGATGAAGTGGCCCACCATATTTCTTGGCTTTTATTGCTGGGTGTGATCATTCTTGGCAAGCAGAAACCCAGCTACCAAAGCTTAGAACCATTCATTCTAAATGGAAAAGTTGAAGTCAACAGAGAAAGTTGGTTGATGTGAGACATTTCCCATCATGCAAGGCAGAAAGATGTATGAATACAGAAAAAAAAACAACATATTTTGCAACCCCCACTTTGATTTCTTCATGGTCTGAAATTCAAAATAGTCTCATAATTTATTTTTTCTGTGTCAGAAGGGGGAAAAGGTCTGTAAGCTGAGTGATTCAGCAAAGCCATTCCTACAAATGCTGTGGGGGGAGGACGCTGCTTTGTGCAACTACTTGGTGAAAACATTTTGGCTTGGAGTATCATTCTTCCTCCAGCTGAGTCAAAATATCATTTTATTTAAAGCAAATCAGATCATTGTTCAAACACTCTAACCTCAAAAGTAAAACTTGGATTCCATTTTCACTTTAACAAAAAAAACCCTTCTCCTTCAAGATTTTCTGTAGGTAGAGGACTAAACTGCAGTTGCAAATCTTAAATTGCAGTTGCATTCTTTCTCACCATTCTGGATTTGTTCCTGTACTATAATGCAGCACCATTCAAAATGTTGGTCCATGGACACAGTGTGTGTGTGTGAGAAGTGCAAATTGTTTAAGAAGCAGCCTCTACTTAAAGATAAGACTGTCTGTAAGTGGGAATGTGATTTTAAAACAGCTTTGCCAGATTGGTTCCTACCAGTGAGTGTTGCCATCTTTTGTGAGGTTCCTATGAACTATGTCATTTGACCCACTGCTCTTTAAACAAATCATTCTGTGCAAGCATTTTGTGCTCTCTGACACACTTCTTTGATGATGAAAAATAGCCAGCTTGAAGCCTTACCAGCAGTGATACAGGTGATCTTATGCTCAGCCAGTACTTAATGAACACAGGAGGGCAGTCTTTCTCACTCATGAAGCATATAAAGGAGAAACTGCTATGGAAACAAAGGAGGCTCTGCCATGCTCCTAGAGGAGAATCATTTTGTTAGCACTTGGTTGCACAAAGGAGAGAGATCAATTAAATGTGCCTGGTGCAGTTTGCTGCTGTTGAACATCCTGACTCCGTTTACTACCATCCCTGTCCATCCATCCTTTGTCTTGTTTGGCCACGGACTCACAGTTTGCTATCTGCACTCTGCTGTAATCTGTTTGGACTGCAGGAGATTAACACTAGCAATGAAATACATTGGTCTTCATTTGCAGTTAAACATATTAGTCTTTATTTGCTTACAACTGCAGCAGGCAGACTTTTATAGCCAGTATCATTGCTTGTTCATCTTACTGTTCTTACAGTGCATGACAACTCCCAGAATAGTTGTGTCCATTGAATCTGCATTTGAATGTGTGACTATGCTCTCTCCCCCCCCCTTTAAAATACATTTGTATCTTGCCTTTTCCAGTACAAGTCAAGGCAGCATATCTAATAAAGTTTGCTTGGTTATCTACCAGTCAGGCACTTACCAGAAACAAGCCCTGCTTGGCTTCATCAGTGTTGCTGAATCATCAGATTTCAGGATGCAAACACTGTAGTTCTATAACAGGCCCTGAGGGTCTCTCTCAGCCTTCATCAAATGGAGGCTCTTCAGATGGATTACAATTCCCATAACCCCACAACCAAAGATATTGGTTGTTGGATTATGGAAATTGTAATCCAGTGTATCTGAAAAAGCACTAGTTGGGGAAGGCTGTTACAGTTGGCCCTCTATATCGGGTAAATTCTTTTTGAGACCCTTCCTTCTTGATACCAAAAAGTGTGGGACCTCAAGTAACATTATTTTCTATGGATGCATGATGTGCATGTGACATGTTGGCACAACCGCATACACGCAATGGCATTGAGGATAATGTAACAGGGCCAGCCATGGATACTCCAATATGCAGATGGCTAGGCCTACTGATACAGAAGTTGAGTATCCCCTACAACTAACATCCTGAGTATTTCTTTACTGTACTTACTGTATTTATACTCTGCCCTTCCCCACAGGAGCTCAACAGGGCTGACAATTTACATTAGTGGTTCCCAACCTCTGGTCCTCCAGATGTTTTGGACTTCAGCTCCCATAATTTCTGACTGTTAGCCAGGTTGGCTGGGCTTCTGGGATCTGAACTCCAAAACAAATGGAAGACCTAAGGTTGGGAACCATTGATCTACACGAACATGGTTATAATCCACAAATTAATAAATGTTTACTGGTACAGTGGTTCTCAAACTCTGATCCTCCATATGTCAGCAACTTCTGTTCCCATAATTCCTGGGCATGACACAACACAGTGGGGAAGGAGATCAAGTCCAGCAGATACTGCTTATTCTTCTCTCCCTCCAAAGTCAGGGTGGTGGCAGTTAAGAAATAGTAGTAGAAGATAAATTGAATGCTTACTTATTCCAAAATACAGTCCAAAAGTTGAGGTGGACTGTTGAATGCCAAGTCATGCCTTAGAATTGGAGATCATAGGGCAGAGTACAGCCAGTACAAGCAACTTAACAATTATAAAACATTTTAAAACAATTCATAGTGGGGATCACATTGGGCTACTGTGGTTAATAGGTATCTTTTGCAAAGAACTCACCTCCCCCCTCATATACATATTTCCAAAGTTTTAAGGTAGTCTATCTAACCTTAGTGGTCATCTGCATGGATTGTGGCACTGAAATCGCCAGGTTAATTATATTTTGTATTTACATAACAATTTGACATAACAAACTTTACAGATTGTTATGTCTGTCTGTCTTTGTTGTTTTAGACATTTCTCTGACACAGCAGTGCTGTTGGCCACTACACAGATTATTGTGTTTTACAGTGGTTTATTCTAGCATTTCATTGCAGAAAAGAAGTAAGTGGGTATTTTATTCCATCTTGGTAGTTCCTCATATCTTTGTGTAATGCACCAGCTAAATATAGGGGAACATGCAATGAGAGTCCTTGATATTTGGTGGAGCAGGGTATCTTCCCTAACGGAATCTGCACGTTCTGTATCTCTAGCACAAGAAGTCTGTGTCGTTGGGACAATTGGGTACATTTCAGTGGATTCTGTTGTTGGAAAAATGAAGCCTTATTTTAATGGAAAATGGCTTGTGGAAGATTACAGTACTACTATGCTAAATGCCATCTATATTGTATTTCTTTATTAAGGCTAGAAATTTAATATCTCTTCTGCTGCCTTGAATCTCTTTTACTAAATTAAATCCAATCACTCTGTAGGCCCTTACATACTGTATGATTATAGCACTGTAACTCCACTTTAAATGCTGTGGTTCCATTCTGTGGAATTCTGGGATTTGCATTTTAGAATGCTCACATGTAGTGTTTTAACAAATACCAGGATTCCTTAGAATGTATGGAGCCTAAAGAGACTAAAGGTACAGTGGTACCCCGGGTTACGAAATTAATTCGTTCCGCGGTTAATTTCGTAACCCGAAATACCTTCGTAAGCCGAATTCCCATAGGCGCTAATGGAAAAATAGCTCTCTGCTGCCCTCCGGTGGCGGAAAATAGCGCCGCGGTTTTTTCGTAACCCGAAGAAACCTTCGTAAGCCGAAGCAATAAATCCCTATGGGATTTTTTCGTATCCCGAAAAATTCGTAACCCGGCGCATTCGTATCCCGGGGTACCACTGTACTAGATCCTGTCTAATCTTGTAAGCTAAGCAGGATCAGCCTTGGTTAGTACTTAGATGGAAGACCGACAACAAATCCCATGTGCTATGAAAAATTCATAGGGTCACCATAAGTTAACATGCCACTTGAAGGGAAATACACACACACACAGAATGTTGCTGTGACAGCTTCAAGTGGAATCATAGTGCTATAAGTGTGTCATGTGAAAGGGCTCTGTGTGTCATTAATCCTGTTGTTCATTGGTCTCACTAAAGAATATTTTGTTTGGGCTTTACTGCTGGAGCAATCCAAATACTGCATGAGAAATCTTCAGTTCTGCTTCCTGAATAATTTAGGCAAATGCATACAGGAATCCCCCGCTTTTTGATGGATCACCTTTCAACTATCTGCTCTTTTGATTCTATTAAATTATTACCATAACCCATTTATTTGACATGTGGTCTGCTCTTTTGAAAAATATAAGCACCAATATAAGTATGAATACCTGCACAGTGTATTGTAAGTACACAATGACACCATGAACAACTTCTATAGTATACAGTACACAGGCTGAATGAAAACATTACACCAAGTTTTAAACAAACAGCCCACGGTCGCAAAAAGCATTGTGGAAAATGCCATTTTTTTGTTCTGTTTGTGAACTGTACACTGTAGATGTTGTTCGTGGTGTCCTTGTGTGTTTATAATACAGCACTGTACAAAGTATTCATAGTGATGTTTGTACTTATGCAGTAATATAATAAAACATAATACACAGTAATATGGGTTCCACATTTCAGCTGTTCTGTTTTTTGACTGCTGCGGTCCCTAAACTGTCGATTAAGTGAGGGGACTTCTTTACTTTCTTTTACGTTGTTTTGTCTTATTTTTCCTTGCTGCTTGTTTTGTTATTATTGAGAGAGAACAGTTATACATTGCATGGAAGTCCTACTTAGAGAGAGAGAGAGAGAGAGAACATTGAACAGCCAGCCTCTAATTCCTGAAATCACAAAGTCACCTTTTGTGCAACTTAGATTTGAAAACAAAAAGCAGTTGGAAAGTGTACATACTTTTATTCCCTCCTTCCAAATTATTTCTAAAAACTGTGCAACAGGAAGATATTTATGTAAGACTGTGTACAATATCAAATTATTGCAATTGGTGGTCTCGGTTTCCTTTTCTGAGGTTTTTTTTTTAAATGAGAAGAAGTGCTTTATAGCTGTTTGGCAGCTTGGAGGACTAGAAGAGACAATGACATTCTTTGTTTTGCTAATGCTGCTGGGTTTCTCTTATTTTTATTATTTAATTTTATTTTTTGCCTGGTCCCCTTACAGTTTAAATAGTCATAACACTTTAGGACCTTGCAGCTCCATTGACAACAAAAATGAAAAATAGAACAATTTGTAATTATTATCTAAATAAACTGTGGCCAGAATATTGTATCAGCTTATATTTAACTCATTACTTAACTAAGTGATTTCTCCTGGCCCAACCCCTAAAAACTTGATGGAAATGTCGTTCAACCATACTCTGATCATTGGCAGAATGGAAATCGTTCTCCTTGTGCACTTTATCTTAAGTAAAGTAGATTTGGAGACAAGCAATAGCGTCAAAATTGTGACTAAGTAATGATTGTGAATACAAAATGGTTATAATTTTGACATTATTGCCACAGTTGTAACTCATATGGCCCCAAAAAAGGGGAGTGGGGATAGTAGAGGTAAATTATTAGCTCCATTGATGCTGCTGCATGGAACGATTTGACTTGAGTCCCTATATTGGGAGAAAGGTGCGATGTAAGAAAACACTATTAATAATAATACCACCAAAATACAATGGCAGGGTTATAGTTGAAAATTAAGAAAACAAATATAACGACCACAGATGATTTCCATAATTTTAAAGTAGATGATAAGGTCATTGAAATAGCTTTCTGTACCTTCGCTCAGTCAAATCAAAATGGAGACTAGGGTTGAGAAATCAGGAAAAAAGACCAGGACTTGGAAGGGTGGCAGTGTGGAAACTAGGCAAAATCCTGAAGCCTAAAGTTATATCATTTAATACTAAAGTTAGGATTGTCCATGCCATCATATTTCCAATTTCTATGTATGGTTGTGAAAGCTGGATAGTGAAGAAAGCTGATAGGAAGAAAATGAATTCATTTGAAATGAGGTGCTGGAGAAGAGTTCTGTGGATACTATGGACTGTTAAAAAGACAATTATATGGGTCTTAGAGCAAATCAAGCCTCAACTCTCCCTAGAAACCAAGATTACTAAACTGAGACTGTCCTGCTTTGAACATATCCTGAAAATACCTGACTCATTAGAAAAGACAAATACAACATTTTGTAGATAATTTAATCCTTTGGCATAAACTCCTTTCCCTCTTCAACCTTGGCTGGTCTAGAGTGTTATTTCTACGTCTAGTTTGTTAATAAATAGAATTTGCAAACTAGTTTCAAAACTGTTTTTAAAAACCAACTATGGTAGTATTAACCTTGGTGCAGATGAAACATTAAACCCTGGTTTACAATGAAATGGGAAGAAAAGGGGGGATTTGTTGCAGAAGGGAGCAAACAAGGCCATGAGGACATTCCAAAAGTGTTAAAGTTGATTAAATAACCTGAAAATGCTATGTGATCATTCTCTGGACCTCTGTTTGGAAACATGCACATGGGCATTTGTGTCCAGTATAGATACACATGCTTCCCTCTAACCTTGTCAGCATTAAAATAAGCAAGTAGGAGTCTAATCTAAAAATCCGCAGACTGTATGGCACTTGGTTTTCCTTGTTAACCTAAGTCACAAAGGCTGAAGTGACCTCAGAGATTATGTGGTTTTGGCCACATTTCACCGTTTAAAGGAAGCAGTTGGCAGTAAGTGATGTTTTGAAAGCTGTCATCCTCCTTGGCTTGTGTATGGTTGCCAGAAGCATTTCAGCGGCATGATGTGGTTGGGTATTGCCTTCTCCAGGGCATCGTCTGACTTTGATCAGTGAGTAGGAGAGCAACTCAGGCAGACGCATCAAAAGTAGCAAGCAACAAGATTGTATAAAACAGTCCTCAGCCACCTTGTTTTAGGGTTGTTTTTTTCTCGCCAGCAGCTCTCCTTAAAAGGCACGGCTCCATTTAAACTAAGACACAGTAGACTTCACAAAGTATTTGGAGTGCAGTAAAAACAAACTACTGCTGTGTTAATACTACTTTCAGTTGGTAGGCACATCAGTGTTGTATATTTTTACAGGTGGGGACAGAGAGACTACTGTGGAATATACTCTCTAATGCTGAAAAAATGAACTCCTCTTATTGATTCTTAAGACATCACTTTCTGATTACGCTAAACATTTAACAAAGCAGCTATGTTGGTTTCTTCCCAGATGTTTTTCATACATAGAAGTGGTCCTGGCCTCATTGGCAAACCTTGGTTTGGCCTTTAGTGGGTTTTCTGTTATTGTTTTGGGTGGGAGATTGTCAGCAAGCCAGTTGTCCTTAGTGGGCCTGTGATCCACCAATATGCAACGGCTTGGCAACTATCCCACCAATATGTAACAACCACTATTACTTTTTCAGTAGCTGCCACCAATAATGTGTGGAGGCCCTTGAACTTGGATCTCCCACAAAGGACTCACACATTAGAGCTCTCTTCAACTGCCAGCACTCTGGAGTTTTAAAATCCCAACAGCTTGGCACAAATTGTCAATTGATAACTACACCCTCTCTGAAGCGTCCTAAATAATAAAAGGTCTTTCCCCTTTGGTAGTGTTTTACTTATGCTTAATAGTGTGGATGATGTTATGTGTAAGCACACATCAGGCAACTACTTGTTAAGACAAAAGAACAAATTATATTTACAAGCAAGTTAGAATATAGTAGCTTTCTTGTAGGATGTTATTCAAGCTTGATACGGTGTATAACTTGTTTGAGTAATTACAAAGGTAAATAGTTTATTTCACTTGACTTTATAAACGTTCCCTTATAAAGTCAGAGGATGAACAGACCACCCCAAGGAGCGGCCTGCAACTGCCTCTGTCTTCATCAGATCAGAGCTACAGCAACTACACACTTCGGCCCCGATGTGGCCTTTCCACGGCACAAAAAGGTGCCACAAAAAGCAGTTCCTTTTTGCACTGCAGAAAGGGCACCATAACTGCTGATGCCATGGCTTTTTGGTGCTCCTTTGCCCCTGTGTCATCTGGATGCAGTGCCAGAGGAGCACTGTGACACCACCAAATACCTTGTGATCACATAATTCAGACATCTTGTTTTGAGTTAGCTGAGGGGCATAATCTTTTGTTTAATAAACAAACAAAAAACACAACATAATTTGTGAGCTCCAAAAATACTACGGTACTACTCTTAATTCCAGCTAAACAATTCAAAAGCCTTACTATATACAGTCGAACATCTATATACATGGGAGATCCATTCTGCCCCCTCCTCTGTGGATACCAAACTCTGTGAGTACCAAACTCCACGCAGGCTCAGATCCCATTAAAATTAATGGCTACACGGTGCCATGCATACACCATCATTAAGCAAAATGGGGGCTGGTTAAATCTGCAGATGGCAAGTCCAACAATAAGGAGGATGGACTGTACTCCCCAAAATAGGAAGCAAACATAAACCCTGAAAGAAAACATCAGTTTTTGTTCTTTGTAGGAAAACCTGGGATGAATGACATTATGGAGTAATTTTCTGCTCCACTAACAAAAGACCACCTACTGGGGAACCCATCCCCCAATGAAGGAACACTTTTTCTTCCAGCCACTTTGAAGACAGTCAGAATGGGCTGTTTAGTTGCTGCAGTCATCCTTGCAAGACTGCCTGTTGTTCTAAGCTATTGGAAAAATTGCCTCCTACAACACTGTTTTTAGTATAGAAATATGGTTCGGTTGCGTTATCAGCACATTCTCACGGACCTGGACTTCCCATAGTGTAGTGGATTGCCTGCCCAGAGAAATTATTCTCTTCAGAGCATTGGATCTCTTAGTAATGTAGCATTACAACACCTCTGCACTATATAGTTCTGATTTACTTGGCATATCCTGCTCATGAGCATTTATCTCACCTTAACCAGCTGCTCTCAAAGCTTAGATCTGTCCTTGAAGCTCCTCAATCAACATTGCTTGTCTGTCCTGAAAGACAACCAGATCATCAGTGACCCTTCATATCATTCTTTTTCCTCTGTTGTCCAACTTCAGCTACCTTGTGAGTATACAAAAACTCCTCAGGCACATCATTGCTCTGAAGCAGCAGCACCATGAGATGGGACTAGACAACTCCTCCACAGTCCTCCACACATTGACTTTGGTACCATTTTCCTTTCATGCTACAAATCCATGCCTTACCTCTCCTCTATTTGTTTCATGTTTCATTGTAAAGAATACTTCCATAAGGAGTAATTCAAAAGGTTTCTAAGCAGTTATTTGATGGTTTGGGATGGGGGGTTGCATTCTTTTTTATCCCTGAGCATTCACAAATGATGTCTCTGGTTCTGTACAATGAATTGTCTGTGGATATCTACACCAGGTCCTTTCGTGTCTCCTCCTAATGGCATCAATATCTTTGTTTATTCCTAGCTGGACAGGATCAAGGCTGCATCCGCACTACAGAAGTAACCCAGGTTGACACCACTTAAAGTGCCATGGAACTCCCATCATAAGTAGCTTTCCACAGAATAATCTTTCTAAACCAGGTCTTGAGAATCTATGGCCTGTTACAAACTGCCAAAATAAAGCTGCTTCGGGTCTCTTTGGAGGTATGCTATTTAAATGATGCATGGGTCCTAAGAGTCTGGAGGTTGCACCAAAGCCACACTCCATTCCTAAGCACTGGAGTGCAGCTTTGGTGCAGCTTCCAGATTCTTAGGATGCATGCATCATTTAAATAGCATACCTCCAAAGAGACCCGAATCAGCTTTATTTTGGCAGTCTGTAACAGGCCTATGGCAGTGGTGGTGAATCTATGGCACATCATTGCCCCAGCACAGAGTTTGCTACTAGAAAGCCAGAGAGATGCGTCAGTGGGTTTTGGGTTGCAGTTGGGCACTCAGTCTCTAAAATGTTCACCATCACTGATCTATAGTATAGTGCTACTCACTAGTATCATCCTCCCCCTTTCATTACACATCTTTGTCTCTCACATGTGCACACAGACATACACAAGAAAATAGTCAATAGGTACAAGTGATTACAGAAAAGTTTAGTTGTGTGTATCTACAGTCATCCCCTATTGACTCCTTTACATCTGAACTTGGTATATTTTAATAATGGTTAAATGTTTTGTTAAACATTTTTCCCTACTAAAATTTGCAGCCAGAAATGTATTTAGGCGCATTAGCTTCATGGATGTATTTTGCTGCATTTTGTTCTTTGTTGTTTATTTCCAAAGGTTTTGTGGTCTCTGCTGTATTATAATCCCAGTCTAGGATTAGGTATTCAAATTGCTCTGTAATAATTTTAAGAAAATTAAAAAGACAGAAGAACCAAACTTTGGATATGTTTTGAAATGGAGGTGCAAATGCCAGACTTTCTGTTGTTGAGAAAAGAAGCGGACATTTGGCTCCCAGTATTTTTTGCTTTGTCTTGGAAGTGATGCTTCCTTGCCGCTGTTTGCTTGCGGCTGATACATGACACTACTCTTGCAGTTCTCTTTGTTTAGTCAGCAGAAATTTTAGCCAGACATGTCTAGCTTCTGAGGAGCCTTTGATGGCAGTGAGGCACTGAAACAAATTAGCTTGTGTGAGTGTTGTGAGGTGTTTGTGCACCAGGCTGCAAGAGCAAGAGGAAGCAGAGTACTCTCCAACAAATGATACTGGGATTGATAACAATGGAGGGCTGCTTACGTCAGGTTCTTTCTGCTGGGTTCTTGAATTTATGGCTTGGAATGGCATGAATGCCTTTGGCAGAGAGGTTGATCACATACAATTATTCATCGGAAGAGGGTACTGTAATGGTTTGAGTGTTGGACCAGGTCTCAGGAAACCAGGGTTTCAATCTTCACTGAGCCATGGAAACCAACTTGGTGACCTTGGGCAAGTTGTACTCTCTCAGCCCTATAGGAAGATAACAGCAAACTCACTGAATACATTTTGCGAAGAAAACCCTAAGGTAGGGTCACCATAACTTGGAGTTGACTTGAACACATATAACAACAAATGTGTATCACTAGCTGAAATGAGGCAATGGGTCTGTGTACTAAGTACACACACTAGGGTAGAGACCCTGTGTGTGTGCGTGTGCACATATGCTATTTCATAATGACATTTCTTTCCTTCTTTTGTGTCTCATTCAGATTTTAGTCCCATTGGCCCTTATGAAGTATGCGCACGTGGCTGCACTGCCATTACAAACCACAGGACTTGAGGTCCTGCAGTTTTTAGCATCTGTGAAAGGAT
>NC_056527.1:161261100-161320452 GCF_019175285.1 Sceloporus undulatus
CCAGAATGGAACCCCCATGGATACTAAGGGCCAGCTGTATCTTTTTTTTTTTGTTGTGTTGGTTGAGCAAGAGAGACCCAAAAGATCCGAGGTGGATCAAACCGAAGGTATTTTTGTTCCACCATTCTGTTTACGCAGTAGCCAACCAGTTACCTGCAGGAAGCCCACCATAAGAACATAAGTGCGACAGTACTGAGCCCCTTGTTCAAGTTCCTCCTCAGCAGCTGAGAAAGTGTTTGGCTTAGTGCTGAGAGAAAGGGGTAGCCAGCCATCAGGGCATCTAGATAATGCTAGATTTTAGCTCATTTTCTGACTCTACAATGTGATGTCAGCCTCCTTTAAAGATATCTAATGTGTTGGGTTCAGGAGACCTGTCCTTTCTCGGGTTACCGTTCTCTGAAACACAGAATTTTTGTTTTGTACTTTCACACTTGTATTGATTTCTCTTTCTCTGATGTAAATATTCCTGGTGTTTGTTCGTTTTTGCTTTGTTTGGTAAGCATTTTGCAGCCTTGGAAATGTGATTATGCTCTGGAAGGATCCTAAATCACAGGCAACTCAGTCTCCATTTCTTTTTTTGTTTGGTTTTTCTACCCTTGAGGAAGGAACATGGCTTGCTTTGTAGCTATTTCACACAACCACTTCTTAGGCTGATTTTATTTCATTTTTTGAACCCATAGAATTGTAGAATCCCTGGGGACTTTCCTTGCCAACGTATAGTTGACCATATTTATCCTTTTGAAGACTTAAAATGGGCTCCATATGATAAAGCTAGCTAATCTCAGGATTAGCTCCATTTCCTAATTTCTTCTGAGGGAATGTTAACAAACCCACACCTCTAAGAAGTTCAGTAAATCTCAGCTGTTCAAGATGTGTATCAAGTGTCATTCCTACTCTTTGGAATTTTCTTTAAAACAAAGGCCTCTTAATAATAATCCTAACAACTAAAACAGTGGGGCTCAAGTGTTCCCTTCCCATTTACCTTCCTACGCAGTAAGGACAAAAGTTGGGAGAAGTGAGCAAATGTCTAGGAGAGATTGGTATTTGTTCAAATGTGTGCAAGATCTGGTTCAATTTTCTGGTTCCGTTCTTCATCTCTGCCCCTCCTGAGCAGTATTGAAAGGAGAGGACTTGCATCCTAATTCTTCTGACACCATGGCTAGAATTTGAAGGGCTAAATTCAAGGTGAACAACACTGGTTCTCCATGTGTTGTTGGACTGTAACTCCCAGCATCCCTCACCACTGGCTATGTGAAAAAGGGGCTGATGGTAGTTGTACAGTTGCCACCCATTCATCTAACTTAAAAGCAAATAGGTTTCAAGGAGCCATTCTTGTTGGGAAAATGCATGTCAATAAACTTTGTTTTGTAAATGTCTCTTGCTGTTTAAATTAGAAAGCATGACACATGCGCCTTTATTAATAACATTTTGGAATGGTAATGACAAGCACATTTCAGCCATTTCCCATTGTTCTGTTTCATACCATCTGTTCGCACATGCACAGTGGCAAAAGCTTCCTAAATTAAAAAATAAGGCAAGGGGGAGGATATTGAGTTGCTGATATTGCTGATAGCCTGAAAATGTGTGTTCTTTTCTCATTTCTAATTTGGCGAATTCTTATAGGATTTTAAAATAGCTTATTTTCCAAGTAAAACCATGATTTTTGTAGGAAGTACCCAGTGCCATCCAGCTATTAGTGGTGTTTTAGACCTGATAGAGGTATCAGTGCAAGACAATAACTGTTAAAGGGTAATGTGTGCTGGAAGGTACTATTTACTGAAGAAAGCCCTAGGCTCTGGGAATAATAAGTTCAGGTCTTAGTGAATTCCATTTTAATTAGTTAATTGCATTCTTTTCAAGGAAAAAGAATAATACCTTTTCGAAAATCCAAGTAGAGCATTTTCACCTAAAACTTAATGGTTGTATACTTCATGCCACTTAACTAGTAGATGATGACTCTCTAGTGTTTATCAGGCTTTAAAGATATTTCTGCAGTAATGGCAAAGGAGCTAACTTAATTCACCTGCATCTTTTTATTTGAGATCTAGCAGGAGAGTTTTTGTTGTTTATTTTGTACTATCAGAATGCTATTGTTATGGTGGACGAAGTGCTTTAAGAGCTTGTAAGTGGGTTTATATATTGTAAGGATGGCCATGGAGTCTCTCTTAGGAGAGGCTGTCCTCATTTCTGCCATCATGATAGTGTCATCAACTTCACTTTCCCCTTTGGAGTGAACGTTAGATAGAAGTGAATGTCAGCTAAGAGAAATCTGAAGACATTTGTACTTGGAGATGTCATTGCAGTGAGGCACTAAGAGCACATCTTGTGAACTCATTTTCTGTGATGGAATTTATCCCTTGCTGCAGCCCCAATTTCTCTCTTCTTTGCTCCATTATACAGTCAATTAAATGAAGAATCTAGCCAGTACCAATCTGCATATGTTCTGTTTCGAACGTTAAGAAATTGGAAGAAAATGTGATGAACTGTATTTGCACAGATGTTAGCATGGATCTTCTTTGCTTCTAAATCTCCAGGATAACTTTTCTCAAACACAAAGAACCAATACATCCTTACAGCTTTTTTCTAATTCAAAACCTTCAAGATGTAACCTGTTAACAACTGACAAATAGGAGGTGATTTCTTTTCTCCTTTACATTTTAATGGGGGCTTGGGAAATCTAAAATGACTTTGTCCATAGTCTGGGTCCAAGTCAGGCCTAAGAAGAATGCCTCACCAGAAAATAATTGAAACATTTTTTTCTGTCTATCAGTATGGAACAGCAAATGCAATCATATTATTTGGCACTGACTATATACTGTATATACTTGACTATAAGTCGACCTCATGTATAAGTCGAGGGCAGATTTTGGGGGCAAAATTATGGATTTTGATATGACCCTTGGATAGGTCGAGGGTAAAACTTAGGGACATGCATCAAAGGATCCAAATGATGAAGCAAAGGAAAACAATGCCAAAGACCCTACAAAATTCTGGCAGGCATAATGGTTTTGGCTCACACTAAAGGATGAATGGAAGAGAAAGCAGAGAGAGGTCAGTGCTTCCAAAACAGATACCACTCTTGCCTTATACCAGGGATCGTTCTCTTTTTAATAAGAGATAAAGTATAGTATTTACATTGACCCATGGATAAGTCGACCTAGGTTTTTGGGGTCAATTTTTGACTAAAATTTCTAGACTTAAACATGAGTATATACAGCATGCACGTACGCATGCGCACGCACACACACACACACACATATATATATCCTTCTTCCAACAGCAGGCACTAAACAACACTAATTCAAAACTTTATGGAAGTTTTAAAAAATAAGCCAGTGAGAATGAAAATACAGTACCTGTAAAGACTCTTCTACACAACCAGATAATTGCCAAAACCATGTTTAAATAGAAAGCTGTTTACCTGACAGCAGAAGGTGAGTGGGGGTGGAAGCAGAGTAGTCTGTGTTTGTTTTTTATGCATACTTATGGATCTTATATCTTAAAGTGAATTTTAAAAGCAACTAAATAGCACTGGATCCTAAAATAAAGAATGTGCCGAATCTGTTAAGTAATAATAGTTGGCCTCCTGTTTGTAACATACCTAAGTGACAATCTACCTCATACTTGCAGGTTTTTTCCTCATTGCAGATGCTGGTATTCCCGTCTTCCCTTCATAATGACCAAAGTTCCCCTGGGACTTACCATACGATAGCCATTCTGTCGCTGGTGGAGAGCAGAGGGGTGGAAAAGTGATCAGAGAAGCATCTGGCTATTTTCCACAGCGACCAAGATAAAATCCCCAAACAGCTGCAGTGCGAAGTCTTGTCCAAAATAGCAATAGCCCATAAACTCCTGTGCACTCTGCACGCACCCAGAGGTCCTCTTTCCCTCCTCCTTCCATCCTCCCGATTTGTTTGGCTGTCAGGGCCTTGGCTGCCGCTGCCCCAGCTCCTCCTGAGGACCCTACCAGCCCTCCTCCTCCAGCAACAGAAAAGATGCACAAAATTGTAGGACAAGTGACTCTGGTCTTTGCAGCACCATGTGAGAAAAAGATCTAGGGACTGAAAGTTAAATATGAGTTAACTGTGTGCAGTGGGAAAAAAACAAAACAAATTAAATGCAGTTCTATGCTGCATTAACAGAAGGGCCATCTAAATCAGAACAAGCTTTGTTTTCTGCTGCTCCAGAGACTAGGACATGGAGCAGTGGATTAAAGCTACAGAAAACGAGATTAAACATTAGGAAGAGCTGTTTGTCATAGTGTGGTGGAGTCTCCTTCTTTGAATGTTTTAAACAGAGGCTGGATGGCCATCTGTCAGGAGTGCTTTATGTATTCCTGCACGGCAGGGGGTTGGACTTAATGGCCCTTGTGTTCTCTTCCAACTCTTATGATTCTATGAATAGTATGACTCTGTTCTTTTTGATCAGACCTCTCTGGGAGTACTGTGTATGTATGGTTCTGGGCACCACACACTGCCTGTTCCACTGGCAGCATTTCCATTAGGAAACTCTTCCTGCTGTTTAGTTGAAATATATTTTCTTGTAATTTGAATCTTTGTATTCAGATCCTAACTTCTGGAGCAGCAGAAAATAAGTTTGCTCCAACTTCCATTTTGCAAGTCTTACATTACATGAAGCTGGTTATTGTATTACCTTTCCAGCTTCCCCTCTCCAAACTAAATATACCACATTCCATCAACCTTTTTTGATAGGGTTGGATTTCCAGATCCTTTATCATCTTGTCCACTTTTCTTCACCTTTTTGTTATCCTTTTTAATCACTTGCTGTTTAAGTTTTTCATGTCGGAGGGAGTTCTTCATCCATCCCACCAAAAGCCTGTCTCTTGATTTTTCCTTTCTCTCCTCCTTATGACCACCTCACCGTCCTTCCTTCCAGACTTTTAACTTATTGGTTTCCACATGGATCCCACACTGAAATAACTGTGGCATGGATCTTGTACTCTAATTGTAATTCTCCAGTCTTGTGGGGCTAAAAAAGTGCAAGATGTAGTTTTGCCAAAGTGCATGAGAATTAAGCATTGAACCAAAGAAATAGTTGGAGAAATGCAAAACTTGCTGGCACTTTAACAGTCTCTCATTTAATAGTTTATTTAAAAACTTAATTCTGGAATTAAATCAATAGCTTAATTTAAAAAAACTTAATTGTGGAATGAAATGGAGTCAGACAAGTCAAAAATAAATTTAGTTTCCCACAGAAAACTTTCAACTTCATTGGTTACTTAGTTGATTTTAACTAGTTGTTTATTTAGTCCATCAATATTTTTAATTCAATAAAAGGTCATTAGTCCCTGTCTTTTGGATTGGAACAATTAGTTTTCAGACAAAAGATTCATTTAGCTAAACCCATGTCGTTGCCCATGTCTGCTAAGAAGTGCTTTGAATTGCTTTGTGATTCTTCTGAAATATAGCATTCAGCACCTAGTATAGGCAGTTGTGGAAAGTTTTCAGCACCCAACTCCTTCCTTAATTCTCTTCTTTTTTGGTTTTTCTGTCTTCCCCAATCTCCCAAACTCCTTTTTGACCACACTTTCAGGGAGATAACATACTTTGAAGTGTTGAAACTTGGATCCAAAACATACTACTAGCTGGCTTCATACACTCTCATCCATTTCTATGTCATTTTTAAAAACAAAATATGTTCTCTACTACTAATTTTTACAGATCATGCTTCTTTATAAAGGAGCAAGGGGGCTAAAGAGGTAAGACGGCTTCATTTGTGGAAAAATGTGTTCTTCATATGCTCAGAGGCACTCAAAACATTTCTGTTTAACAATTCTTCACCTTTGATTCACAGACTGATATTTTTGCTGCACTTGTTGCTGCACTTGTAGCAGCTCCATGTCCTCTATCTGAAATTAATGTATTATTCCTTCCTGACCTTGAGCATCACTCCTTATCAGACTTTAATAAATAAGGTGTTTGAAGGGCCATTGAGCAGTGTACATGTTGGCAAGGTTAGTGGAGAGTATTAAAAAGGAGAGAGATTCAGGTACAAGAGAAATTAATGGGACAGATTTTAAGATTGGGTTTTTAAACAGCTTTCCCCAAATTTCCAGACACATTGCAAATCCCACTATCCCCAGGCAACAATTGTATTATGGTCTTTGTATTTCAAATGTGCCCCAGATGCCAACAGTCACAGTCTATACACCATTCTCTTTAAATCTGATGGTTTGTCCTGGAAAGAGCTTGGTTTAAATACTGAGTTGACTAATGGTGATTTAGCTAATTAATGATTTCAGGTGTTGTTGCTGGTGGCAATGAATTAATTTCTTGGTTTCATGTTTAACACTATCAAATTAATTTCCCAACTGAATGTTCCAAGCTCTGGGCTAAACAGAGCCTAGCAGACATTGGTATTGGGTTGCAACCTGCTTGGTCTAAGGAGGGCACCAGCAGGGAGGGAGTAAATCACTTCTAGGTGGTTCTACCCATGCTGCCTATTTTCTTGCTTCTTTTAAAGGGTAGAGAAAAGAAGGGGAAAGGATTTTCAAAAAGAAAGGGTGAGAAAAAAAAATAAAGAAGGAGATACCCTCTAAGCAGAATGAAGACTGTTAAGGTATACTGCACCCTCAAAAGCCTATCTGTGCATTTATTTGCTTTGTTTTAAAAAAAAAGCTGTATGATCTCAGGAATTAAGAGCAAGCTCTTAAATATGGTCAGCCCCCAAATAACTTCTTAATAACGCAATAACACACTTTGGACTTTTTATTTTGGCCTTATAGCACTGGTGGAAACCGCAAGTAGAAACAAATGTGATGCAAGCTCAGAGATATTTCCTCAAAACCATGATTAACGCTGGCCTCCACATAGGTTTCTCCCTCCCTCCTTTCTTCCCCTGAGAGAGAAAGAGGAGAGAGAAGGGGGAGAAAATGTTTTTTTCTATGGAGATTTGGCAACTCACCCCTTTCAGCTGCAAATCAAAACAGGGAGAAACAGTCTGGGAGTTTGTGGCTTAAAACATGTGGTTTGAGAACATCAGGTTTTAAAAAACTCATTCCACTTTGTTTCCCCCTAAATGTGTGTGTGTGTGTGTGTGTGTGTGTGTGTGTGTAAATTAAGACTTTATAACTGTATAAAGATGGATCTATACAGAAGTGTTATGCCAGTCAAGTGAGAAGTCAGCATCTCATTAAAATGCTTGGCATAATCTTGTCCTCCTTGTCTGTGGTATGTAAGAACTGCTTCTGGACAAAGAAGTAGAAGAGTTTCACATATGCTTTGTTTTATGTGTGCCATAAAGGACCATAACCTGGACAGGTGGGCCATTAAAGGTTTATTTCATTGAATCATAAAAGAGACCATGAGGGCTATCCAGTCCAGCCCCCTGCCAGACAGGAATACACAGTCCAAGCATCCCCAACAGGTGACCATCCAGCCTCTGTTTAAAAACCTCCAAAGATGGAGTCTCCACCTGATTTGTGAGGCTCTTACCTTGGGAAGATGTGTTGGGTGTCAGTATAGCAGGACCTTCACTGTCAGGAAGTCCACTGTTCTGTGTCAGAATAACTTACAGCTAGAACTATTGCCTGATTGTATCTTAGTTCATTGTACACATTTTGGACGATTAATTATCTAATTTATTAAACTGAATAAAATTGCATATGAAAAATATGATTGCTTTGAAGAAGAATAGGAAAAATTATATATATATATATATATAATAGTGGTGTATTATTTCTTTTGTTACATAGTGAGGATTGTCATTGGACTAGCACAAAAGAATGTATTTTACTGTCTCTTTTCTTCAAAATAGTCACAAAGTACAGGGTGAGGGGCTTTGAATTGTATGTGCGTAAATACGGCCCGGATCCTATACTCCAGTTATTCTTTTTAAACCCAAGAGTATGTCAGAACCACATAGGAATAGAAGTTTGATACCACTAACTGTGGTACAGATTTCTGGAGTTTGTGGTTTGGTAAGGTGTTTATGAGCTAGTGTGATGTAGTGTTGGACTAGGACTCTGGAAGATGAGGATCTGACTCTCCACTTGGCTATGGAAACCCATTGGGTGATCTTGGGCAAGTCACACTCTTTCAGTATCAGAAAAAAGCAGCGGGGAACTCCCTCTGAACATAGTTTTTTGTGGGTTTTTCGGGCTATATGGACATGTTCTTGTCCTGACGTTCTCTGAAGATGCCAGCTACAGGTGCTGGCGAAACGTCAGGAAGAAACTCTTCTAGAACATGGCCACATAGCCCGAAAAACCCACAAAAACTATGGATGCCAGCCATGAAAGCCTTTGACTTCCCTCTGAACAATTTATGTCAAAGACCTATCTTAGGGCTGCAGTAAGTTGGAAACAACTTGAAGGCATGCAACAATGAAATCTGTTGTAGAGCTTTAGTCTAGTCCTCGGACTACTTTTCCCTAGGTTCCCTGAGAAGAGAAGGATTGGGGGTTAATCATTTTAATTCTGTAGTATAGACAGGCATTCAGGGTGCCTTGGGAATTGTAATTCAGGAAGGTCCATCACAGAATTCTAATCACTGAAGTAGAAATCCCAGGGTTCCATAATATGAAGCCATCACAGTTAAAATAGTATCCTATTGCTATAACACTAGTGTAAATGGACTCTGCTGTAGCGAATAGAATCCAGGGCGGAGATGAGCAGATTAAGTGTTCTGAAGTTACATGGGACAAAAAAATGTTGGGACATCGAGAAGGGGAATAGCATCTGAACTTGGTCCCAGAGGTGGAACTTACTGGTAGCGGGGGCAGATTTAACCTCATTCCACTGATGTTCCTGAGTTGCTCTAACTTTGCCTATAAATATTGATGGCTGCTCTTCTTTTCAGTGTGAACTGTGGCAGCATTATAGTGGGGGCAATACTTGCTTTTCTGTGTGCTTGCCTACTAGGCAGCCTGTTCTTCTTCTACAAAAATACTATTGGGTGCAAAGTGTCTTCAAGCATACAGATGCATTTGAAGTCCCCTGCCCTGTGAATCCCCATAATGATGGGGATATTCTAGTTTTTATATAAAGGCCTCATTCATATGTAATTTACATTTAAATATTTTTAATATTTTGTGGCTGTCTTTGGGATATATGTTTTGAATTCATGCATTCATACCTTTTAGGAATAGGAGGACTGCAGGAGTTTGTCCTGAAATCAGCAACACTGTCTTCATCTCCAGCTTGTCCACCTTTTAATCCACTCAATTTTGAAGTCACACCAATTGTACGAGTTGCCATTGAGCCAAAACATCCAAGTAAGAGTTTTATCTTTGTTTCCTAAACAAACTATTGTAATATTTTCTGCACTTGCTACAGTAACCATAATAAAGCTAACAGTGCCAGTAGATGAGCTAGAAAAATTATGTTTATCTCACTTAACAAAGTAGATGTGTTCCTGCACATTACTTCTTTAACAAAAAGATTTTGGTTCCACAGTCAGAGGTAACATGACTGAATAGGGACCATTTACTACAGCAAACTTTTTAATCCAAACATAACAATATATATATGTGACATAAAACAACCAGATCAAGTAAACTTTGTATAATTAAACAAAAACATTTTAAACATTGAGACCAATTGAAGGCTTCTTCCCAAAATTGTCCAGGGATTATCTTCTTTCTCCGGTTGCATTTTTCTTATGATTTCCATTTTTGTGGCCATGTTAATAGATTTATGGTTTTTTAAAAAACATTTTGGAGTTGGCTGGTAAAACTGAATTATCCGCTCCCCAGATTTTTGTCTGTTTTGCTGTTCATGCATGCTCAGTAAGATATTCTGGAAGGTGAGGTGGAAGGCTTTCATAGCCAGCATCCATAGGTGTGTGTGTGTGTGTGTGTGTGTGTTTATTGGACTATGTGGTTGTATTCTAGAAGAATTTATTCTTAATGTTTCACCTGCATCTGTGGCTGGCATCTTCAGAGAATGGTGGCATGGAGGTGTGTGATTTAAAAACCTGCCCATCCTGAGGATTAGTCAGTTCAGGAGGTGACTCAGAAGGCTCACACCAGAGCAGTTTCTGGGATCGATAGAACAGTTTCTGGGATCTGGCTTTCCAATCCTGAAACTGCAGAACAGCCATCTGCATGCTTGCCAGTGGTCTCCACCTTCACCACACCCTTCATCTGCTCCATCATGTGGGGATTCTTTGGCCTTGTCTCATGGCTTATGATGGGCCCAACAATGCACCCATTCTCCAGTCATACTTCTTTGATTCCTGCCTGGATCCAGAGATGGAGTACCTTGTACCCACCTCCACCAGGATCCAATTCATTGATACTACTATGAGGACCGCTCCTAGCCTCACTCCCAACACTATTACAGAGAGCCATCATCAGATTTGGATTTGGTGCAATCAAGCTGTTATACCTACCAACCACTATGGGTAGAGCCCTGTGCTTACCTACCAGTAGAATTGTGATTGGCTCTCCACTACCACTATGGTAATTGGTACCACTCCCTTAGATACATCAAAGTTGTACCCATTGGTACTGTTCCCTGTGGTCACATCCAGCCGTTCATCCTCTATATGATATAACCCGTACTGCTCCTGCTTTCAGTGCCCATTCTGCTCTCATCACACCACTCATTTGGCTTCAGTATTGTCCAGCCAACCGGTGGCTTCAGACAGTTCCACACAGATGCCTTCAGCCCTGAGAGTTTTGGAATGTGAGGCCTCTCAGGTTTTGAAAATTAGGTGCCATCATGATTCTGTAGCCCAGTCATCTGCAAGTGTTTGCACCCAGGTCCAGTCTGGAACAGCAGCTACATGTCCTACTTATGGTGACCCTAAGGCCACAGGGTTTTCTTGGGCTAAAAGTGTGTAACTCACCCAAGGTCACCCAGTGGATTTCCATGGCTCAGTAGGAAACTGAACCCTGCTCTACAGAGCCATAGTTCAATACTCAAACTAGTACACCATGCTGGCAGCCTGTAAATAAAACATTAATTTCATATACTGTGAACCCAAATAAAAATGTCATTCCAGCCTGGGCTCTCTTTATTTTGGGCTCTGTTCTTTTGTTACTCTGAAACACAGTATTTCATTTGAAAGTCTTTTTGTCTTCCTAGGTGAGATGCCCCAATTGGTCAAGGGCATGAAGCTTTTAAATCAAGCTGATCCATGTGTCCAGGTTTTAATCCAGGAGACAGGGGAACATGTGTTAATTACAGCAGGAGAAGTCCATCTTCAGCGCTGTTTGGATGACTTGAAAGAAAGGTTAGTTGCAGAGAATGGGGGATAAGGCTCATTCATGGATTTGTGATTTTTAGCAACATTTACAAGTCAGTTAAGCTTGTAGATTTAGTTTTTAGTTTTTCTGTTTTGATGTGTTTTAAAATGCTTTAGTTTAGTATTTGTAATATTGTTTACTTATTTTTTAAAAAAACACAAAACCTTTTGTGTCAAACAGGTTTTAGCTGCATTGTTTTTAGCTGTTGTAAGCAACCTTGGATCCCACACTGGGAGAAAGGTGGGAAATAAAATAAATTATAAACTGAAAGTGTGATACTGGCATCATGACTAGAGCCTTTGAAGTTTGCCTTTTGTCTGGCACCAAGATTAACTTTCCCCATTTGGCTTTCTGCAGATTTGCTAAGATAGAAATAAGTGCATCAAAACCAATTATTCCATTTCGAGAAACAATAACAAGGCCCCCCAAAGTTGACATGGTGAATGAAGAAATAGGCAAGCAGCAGAAGTTTGCTGTCATACACCAGAGTAAAGAAGAGCAAAATAAAATCCCTGAAGGTGTGCAGGTGGATTCAGATGGGCTCATAACAATATCAACACCAAACAAATATGCAACCCTCAGCGTCAGAGCAACACCTCTTCCTGAGGAGGTAACTCGGCTTCTTGAGAAAAACAGTGACTTAATTCGAACTATAGAACGTTTCGCTTCTTATTTTAATGAAGGCAAAAAAACTGAGATGAATCATAAGACCCTTGAACAGATAGAGGAGTTCAAACAAAAACTAGAACAACATCTGCAGGGCTGGAAATGGAGAAATGCGGTTGATGGCATCTGGTCGTTTGGTCCCCGAAAATGTGGGCCTAACATTTTGCTGAACAGATGTGGAGGATACAAGAGATCTGTTTGGCAGTGCCTAGAAGGAAGCAAACCATCAAAGGAAGCAAGTTTGTATCGGGATTTTGACAACAGCATACTAAGTGGTTTTCAGCTGGCTACACTTTCAGGGCCAATGTGTGAAGAACCACTTATGGGTGTTTGCTTTTCTGTGGAGAAATGGGACATGAGCAAATTTGAGGAGCAACTAACATTTAACAGACAAGACTCAGAAGAAGAGAAGGCTGAAGAAAAGACATCATCAGAAGAAATAACTGGCCTTGTAGCTAGAGCCAAAGATGCTGAATCAGTGTCTGAAAATGAGCTCCAGGATAGTGATCAGTATTGCCTTAAGTCATCTAATAAGGGTAAAGGAGATACTTTGGTTGCTGACTGTTATGGCCCTTTATCTGGACAGCTAATTGCAACTATGAAAGAAGCATGCCGCTATGCTATGCAAGCAAAGCCACAGAGACTGGTAGCTGCCATGTACACCTGTGAAATTATGACAACAGCAGAAGTGCTAGGTAAGAGAAAAAATCAGCAACATATATTAACTTGGGCTATCTGTTTTTAAAAAATGCATCTGTATGTGGAAGACTTAGCCTTAAAGCTAACCATGATTTTCTTGTTAGAAATAGTATTACTTGTAGTAATAGTAGTACTGTCTAGTAGATAGTTTTATTTTCTTTGTCCTTGGGAGTCATCTGGTTGAATCAGCAGTGTTGTTCTTCCTTCTGACTTTATATATTGGTTCATAATTGCATTTATTAATTGTTTGTTGTTGTGTTCCTTCAAGTCATTTCCAACTTAGGTGGCCCTAAGGTGAGACCCTATCATGTGGTTTTCTTGGCAAGATTTGCTCAGAAAGCATTTGCTATTGCCTTCCTCTGAGCTGAGAGAGTCTAACTCATCCAAGATCAGCCAGTGGTTTTCCATGGCTGAGTGAGGATTTGAGCTTTTGTTTCATGGAGTCTTAGTACAACTGAAGCTAGTACCCCATGCTGGCTCTTTTATTTATTTATTACTTAATGGAAAATCATCTCTAGGTTCATCTGGAGTTGTGATCAACATGATGTTTAATGAGAACACATAGGTGTGTCAGCCTATTTTACCCTTAAAAATAATGGACATTGAATAGATAAATAATAGCCCACTTAGTAAATCCATGCATTGGAATGAAATCACTGTTATTGATCATACATACCAATATAGTAACACTGACATTACTGCTGAGATTGTCCCCATGGATTATCCGAAAAGCTCACTGAACTTGCTGCAACTCTGGCATAAATCTCTTCACCAGCTCCCTTTGCTTCTTCAAAATTGTTTTTAAACACTGATATATCTGAGGTAGCTTTTGTTTTATTTTGTTTTTTGCTTTGTTTTATGGTAGTGAGCAACCCATACTGTTTCATGAGGCCCCTTTTGCCTCTCTCGCCATGTTTATTAGTTTGTCCTCCTAATTTAATAATTACATATCTGAATGGTAAAAAGGATGTGGCAAGCTCAGTGAATTAATGAATCTCTGCCTTTGCAGGTCGCGTATATGCAGTCTTGTCCAAGAGAGAAGGCCGGGTGTTGCAAGAGGAGATGAAAGAAGGGACGGATGTGTTTATTATCAAGGCGGTGTTGCCAGTAGCAGAGAGCTTTGGTTTTGCAGATGAAATGAGGAAGAGAACAAGTGGTCTGGCCAGTCCACAGCTGGTGTTCAGTCACTGGGAGGTAAAAATTCTGTTCACTCAACTTCTGTCTTGGCATTCAGTTTCTTGCAGAAGTGGGGAGGGGGGATGAAATAATGTAGAGGAGGGGAGAGGTTACATTATGGTCACAACTCAGATTTGCTTATTCATTCCTAACCGAAGGCACCAGCAGCTTTGTATCGGGCTGTGTGTTTGTTCTTCCTGATGTGTTCTTTGGCATACTTCTTTTCTGTCTCAATCTGGTTTAGGTAGCTTAAAAAAGAAAAGAAAAAATATCCTGAACCACACCAAAAGCTCACCTAGTCCAGTGTTACTTTTTTTTACACTGAAACAACCAGACATTTTCTAGGAAAACTTAGAAGAGACATAAATGCAGCTAAGCCACCTTCCCCAGTTATTTATCTCCAGAAAGAGTGGAAATAAGACTTTAGACCAAGAAGGCCAGTCTTTGTATATTTCTCCCCAGTTCTCTGTATATATAGTTTGAAGTTTGAAAGATGCATTTCTGCATTCAAGGATGTGTGGAATAAAATAAAGTAGCACTTTATGTATGTTACAAGAATAAATAGAGTACAAAACTTCCATAAACACTAAAACCTAAGTCAGAGTGGGTTAAAGGCACCCTAGAAACTCGTAGATGAGACCCCAGAAGCCTGCCAGAACCCTTCCCTATTTACATTTTTTTTCAAATCATTTTTTGCTCTCAAACTTGCCAGAATCTTCCAAAACCACTTGATTCCCTCAACCTCAGAGCCCCCCCAGATATGGCACTGAAATATGCCATTGCAGCCCTCTGCAGCTACCCATCCTTGCTCTGAGTCATCCAGTGGAAATTACTTGGCAATAGATTCAGGATACATAAAAGAAAATAATTGGCACAGTATTAATATTTGAAAGTCACAACTACAAGATACAGTGATGGTCATTAAATTTGATCTCTTTAAAATGGGATTTGACAGATTCTTGACTGCTTGTAAGAGGTCTGTTGCTTGTGGAGGTCTGTTGCCTTTATGCTCTTGTGAAGTTACAAGTTGGGCACATCTGGATAGAGCGAGCCAATTACAGCTCATGGAAATCTATGATAAGGGGCTTATGGGAGGCAAATATAAACCAGAGACTTGTTCGAAAAAGGGATCAGATAGATCTAGTTAGAAATTGAGTTAGGACCAAATTGGAATAGAGATCAGGATAGGGCAAATAGGAATGGATTAACTCTTGAGAAGATCAGTTGGATGTGGCCAGTTGAGAAGTGAACTGAATAGGATTTTAGGAACTGAGCATGCGGAAAGAGTTCAAGGGAAAATGTTACTTTGTTTGAAATGAAGGTATTGTACTGTAGTGAGCATGAAACCAATGCAGGGCTAAATGTTCATTTATTTTGCTTTACATATAACAAACCTTTACTAGTTTAATATTCTTCACCTCTCTCTAGATGTTTTAATTTAACAGTTACCAAGAAAGTTGAGTCACACTTTACAACACAGAAGCCAATGACTAAAACATCCACTCGCCCAGTGTAGTAGTCAGTTTGAGGTCTGAGTTCCAGATTCAGGATGGGATCTTAAGGGCCAGGTGACTGCAGGACTAACTGCAGGGCCAGCCTAGATAGCAGATCTGTCATAGCTCTCTTTCTGCTCTTTTGGAAGTACCTGTCTTGTTACAGAGGGAGTAGTCCCCAAGTCTCGTCTACTAAAGCTACTCTTACTTATTTATCTTAAGCAGTTATGTAACAAATGAGCACTGAGGTTTGGGGGAAGAGGAGTTTTTTCTAGTGTCTGATGAAAATATCCTCCTTTCTTTAAAGTATCACTTTTGACAATTGGAATCTTCTCAAATACTGAAATTGACACCATGGATCAAGTACTATTTAGATCTTTGGAGGCTCTTCATGTTTTATAGAAAAATGGGGGCAAGCCACTTGTTTTATTGCTTCTATCTCCTGTCCATTCTTCTTAAACTGTGTTTTCCTCAAACCATGTAATTTACAATCAAGAGCCTTTGAGGGGAAGATGGTTTAAGCAACAGAAAAGAGAATGAAATTACATCCTTTTTCTAAGTTGGTTGTTAAGTCTGCAATCTGTTCCCTATTTTCAGAGGCCAGTAGAAAGAAAATGCAGACTTTAGAGAAAAACACTCCATGTAATTCTTGTCATTTGGGGCTTCTTATAGGTCAGTATGTGTTAAAAGAGTTGCCATCTACCAAACCAACAGGGCTATTGAAATCTTTATTTCTTCTGAAATTACAAAGAAACCAGATGTGTCAGTGTATGTATGTGCATGTACACACACACACACACACACACACACACACACACACCTCTAATTTTAATGCTTAGATTCAGCCACACTCCTCCTCCACAACATCTGAGCGGTGGGATGGGACACAGATACCTCCCAGTGTGATTCCCCAAAGCATGCTCCCAAGTCTGTATACCTCTCAGTGTAACACCACCATCTTTCTTTCCCACTTACTTGAAAAAGAATGTTGATTGGGGTCTTAATGAGCAGAAATCAATGGCAAGGGAACTTACTCGCAACAGCAGTAAAACATCAATAAAAATTTATGACACAAAGGAGCAGGGAATGGCGGTGGGGAAGGGGATCAAGTCCAGTGGTTCTTCCCTCCCTCTGAGGCCTGAATTTTGCTGTTTCTCTTCTCAGTTCAGATGGTATGGAGGGGTATTACTTGCAAGCTTGCACCTCCTCCTTCTGGCTGTGTGGCAAATGGATGTTAAATTTCCTGGACTTTGAGAATCTCCCAGCAACCCCATGCCAGAAGGAGGAAGTGCAAGCCTGCAAGTAAGACCTCTCCATGCCATCTGAACTGAGAAGAGAACAGCGGTGTTCCTCCACCGGTCCGGGTGTCACCTGGTGTGGAGGGCAGGGCTTGTGGGACAGAGCCTAAAGGGTACGCTCCCTTCCATATACCATTTTATTCATGAGTAAAGAAGTGGGAAGGAGGGTGCCCAGACCATCCTCATATATCTCATATATTTTATGGTAAAACTGATTCATTAGCTGGTCTATGACTGTAAAGATTGATTGATTGATTGATTGATTGATTGATTGATTGATTGATTGATTGATACTAAGCATCCAGGGGTAGCCATGCTGGCCATAGAGCAAATCCAATTAAAATTCTACCAAACAGGGATACTTTTCTTGGCCAACCAAAATGGTTGCAAGCTTTCAAAGCTCCACTGACATCTTCATCAGGCAAGTGTTAAAATCCGTACGTGAGAAAAAAATTGAAGATGTTAGTCATAGGCCTGCGTTTTGATGTTTCTCTTCCAGGGGCATTACACTTCATGGTGAGGGAGAAAAAAGCCTGTCCTGGGCCCAAAATGGCCCCAGAAAGGGCCATAAATGTGGCAGAATTGCCCCAATACTCTTCCTACAGGTCTGGAGGGGAAAGGGTTTGTTGTTGTTTTTTCAAAAAAGGGGGCATTTTTTCTAAATTTGGGATATGCAACTTTCTGGAGGGCCCCAAACATCTGGCCGTTGTCCATCACATTATAAATTGATTTGCATAGCCTAGCCCCAAAACATGGGTGACTATATAAGTCAAGCCATACTAATTTATTAATATTGGGCTGGCATCCTGTTCAGCAGTTACAAGCGCGTGAGCTGGACCTATGATCCCATAATTGCTAGAGATTTCATATTTTATGATCATTAGTAACTGATCATGACCCTCAAATCCTCCCTTTTCAGCCTGGCAGAACCCCAACCAAAGGATTGCTGAGGCACTGCAAATCAGTGCCTGGGAAATAGCATCTTCCAGCACTTTCAGCCATTTTTTAAAGTGATGTGTCTAGAACTATATTTGACTTGGAATGTGTGTAAGCAGAATACAGTTTACAGTAGTTTGTTAAGTGGATCTTTGAAACCTCTCTCGTTCACATTTCTAGATTTTTAGGTAGATGGTAAGCACCATGCAACTGGACCGTAATTACCCCATGAACTCCATCAAGGGAGAGAAGGCATATGAGGCAAAATAAGGAGCCTTCTGATTTGGTGCTTTTCAGTTTCTTAATCATGGACTTGGTCGTTCTAAGTGTTTGGTCTAGTCTAGTCAAATTTGGAGTATTGTGTTCCGAATTCCTATTTGGTCATGGATCTTGCTGAGGATCTTATTGTTGTTAGTCTCCCCGTCTCATCCTAAATCATATCCCAGAATTATTATGGGAAAGACACTGAACAGCCTAGGTGGTCTTAGACCAAGCTCTGCTCTGAATACAGACTTGGTCTAAATGTCTGTTATTTGATACACAGGCTTTTTCAGTGGTGGGACCATTCTTGGGAATTCCCTTCCCAGAAAAACTAGCCAGGCTCACTCTCTTATTTTTACCCTTACAGCCTAAGGAGCCTGTAGTAAGGAATGCTTAAAAGGCAGTTTAAGAGGGCTGTAAAGACTTTCCTGCTGTTTCCTGCCATAACATCAGCTGTCTTTGTTTCATATTTATATGGGGATTGCTTTTATTCTTCTTCAGTTCTTAACCAGATTCTTTTACTTGTTGTTAGCTCCTCTTCTTTGATGTGACTGTTCTTCAGTATTGTTGTAAGCTAGCCTGTCAGTTTGAATTAGCTATATGGCATGATTTTTTGAAAGATTATTCCAGCCCTTTGCAACCTGGAGCCTCTTGGACGCATTGAACTCCAGTTCCCATTATTCCCAGCCAGCATGGTTGGCCGTTCTCCAGCACATCTGGCGGATACAAGTTTAGGGAAGGCTGGATTAAACAAACAAATGGAGTAACTCTTCTGAGCTCCTTGGAGCAAAGACAGGATACAGATGTGATTGATTGATCAGTTCTGATTTAAAAGTTGTCTTCTCATCCTTACTTTTCTTTTAGACAACAGGCAGCTTTTGAGGCTGTTTTTGTTTCCAAAATAGTCAAATTAGAAACAGATATTATTTGAAAACAGAGGTACAATCCCGTCTGCTCTGGATAGGCAGTACTCTTGACTCAACAAGTTTTACTGCAGTAAATACTGGAAGCTTGTGAAAGGAATTTTAAGTGAAAGATGACACCCAGCACAAGGCTGGGGGATGAACCTCTATCCAAGACCAACAGAAAAGTTTCTCTCTTTCAGTGTTTCTTTTAAGCAACTAAAATTTAAAGATCTGTACTTGTTATGCTGCAATCAGTCATTTAGAGATATGCATGGGATTCTACTTGAGGTTTCCTTGAGTGACTTCCACCAGTGCAAAAAAGGTGCTTAGGAAACTTCTCTTCCACTAGAGTCATTTTTGAGAGATTGGGAACCCCTAATTGTCTTTTTGCAACAACAGCAAGAAAAAAGTAATGATACGATAACTCTAGGTTTTGCTCATTTGTAGGTTTGGATTAGTAGAAAAAGTGTATGAAGTAATTTTTTAATTGCAGACGTTTGTTTCTATATACTTGGACTTATAATCACCAAAAAAGAAAGCTGAAAGTCATTGGTCTTTCCTTTTCTTTCCTTTCCTGTTCTGTTTTTCTGCCTGTTTTCTGTTTCTATCCTTTTCCCTCATTTCCCCCCAGTTTTTCATACACGTTTATACATTTGTGGTTTTTAGTGTTGTTGGAAACCTTTGAGTAAAATGTATTTTTTTAAAAAAAGCTTCCCTTCCATACTGTCTAGGATATTTTCTGATATCTCCTTGACAATGAGTAAATCTCAGTGGCTTCAGACCCCACAGATTTATATGGAAATAGTTTTGATGTTTCTGTTGGCACTTTGTTGTTAGCATTTGTTGTCTCTGGTCTATCAAGTGGCCATAAATTATCTGCATTCTTTCTTGTGACTCTGTTAATAGGCCAATAAAATGGAGAGAACAGAATGGCAAACTAATACTGAAGGAAATGTGAGTTCGAGTCCTAGGCTGGCAGAAATTGTTTGATTAAAGACACATTAAACTGAAATTCCTGTTTGTTTGTCTTTAATTTAGTAAGTGACTTTCCGAATTGTGTATTTTGATTCGTTCATGTTCTGACCTATTTTCAAATATATCTTGCTTTTTATGGGATGGTTGAAAACTGCAGGTCTCCAGTCTGTGTCCCACCCCACCACCCCTCTTTGTACCATTAATGCAACTCTTTATCAATTCTTCTCTTTCCTAGGTAATTTCAGACGATCCATTCTGGGTACCAACCACTGAGGAGGAATATTTGCACTTTGGGGAAAAGGCAGACTCTGAGAACCAGGCCCGCAAGTATATGAATGCTGTGAGGAAGCGGAAGGGACTTTATGTGGAAGAGAAAATTGTAGAGCATGCTGAGAAGCAAAGGACTCTCAGCAGAAACAAATAACAGCTTCCACTTCTGCATCTCAGTTAAGTGCAAATGGATTATCTTCTAAAATGGAGTTCTCCCAAAAGAGTCACCTTGGATATACTGTTCTGTACGGGTTTTCTTTCTGTGAGATGTTTGTGGCTTGAGTTTTAATAAACCTAAGCCTTTTCAACCATTGTATTTATTATATACCAAGGCTTCCTTATTGTTATGGTATGGCATTCAAATGTCTTATCTTCTGGAAACCCTTTTTAAATCAACTACTCTTCCAAAGAGTGTCTTCAACTCTGCCACAAAATCTGTGCATGTTGGGGACCAATGTAAAATGACAGGACCACATTAGTTTGTCATACTGAATCTGTTAGAGAGTAAATGAAATTAAGCCTCCTAATTGCTTTAAAAGGGCCTTGATTGGTCAGTGGATTCTTAAATGTGTGTGTGTGTACACATGCAAACACACATTTCCCACCTCTGTTTTAGGGCAAAACATTCCCTCTTAATTTCTCATACAGTGGGTTGGGGAGGTGGAAGACATATGTTGAGATGGTATATACCATCTGCACATATTTATTTATAAATCAGGCATTTTAAAAATATGTGCAGATGGTATATACCATCTCTCCATGCACCTTCCGCCTCCCCACCCCACTGTATGAGAAAGTAAAAGGCAATGTTTTGCCCTAAAACAGGGGTGGGGAAAGTGCAGCCTGTGGGGTACATACAATGCCAAATCCCTTTTTGGAAACCCCCAGTCCCTCAGGATTTTTAAAAAAAGATGCTACTGAAACTCAGCTGCACAATTCTGCAGCAGTGTGGTTTGCCACCAGTAGTTACTAAAATGGCACTTGTGGAATGCAGTTGCAGCAGCTTGCCTCTCTACCCTCCTTCCTGTTTATCCATTGTCACCACACTCTCCCAGTTATAGATAGAAGAGAGGAGGATGAGGAATTTGTCAAAAATGGTGGCAGTGCCAGCTCTTTTGACATTCATTCCCAGTGCTACTTCTGCTGCATGGATTCCTGAGGCCTATTTCCCAGCAGCTTTGCCCTCCCTGTAAGGCAAAATTGCCCAGGGCAAGAGGTAGAATGATTGGATGGGGCAGAAAGAAAGGCTGGAAAATAAAGCAGCCAACAGAGATGGCAATGAACACACAAGTGGCCATCTTCATTTCCTGTTGTGTGGCATAGCAGAGATTTGCTCTCTTGCTGCTGACTAGCTCCTCTCTTTCACTGTGTCCACTTCTGCACCATGAGACGAAGAAAGAAGCAAGGCTGCTGGGCTTCTCAAACAACTGTTTGAAGGGAAATCAGTGTAGTTCCTCTCATTAACTATTTTTCTGTCACAGCCTGCTCTGAGGACCCACTGAAGAAGTAGCCTGCAATATAGAGTGACTATTCCTCTTCAAAAGATATGTTACGTTTTGAATTTGAAGGCAGTGATAGTGAAAAGGGAGGGAAGGAGCAGAGGTGCATGCATTCACTCATTTTGCCTCTCCAAGGACAGAGAAAGAGAATAGTCATAACAAGGGAAGGGAGGGAGAGATAGTGTCACAAGAGTGGGGTATGTTGTCCAGAAGAGGGTCCAAAATTAGCAGAAGCAATGAGAGCAAGGTGTAGGTAAAAAAAGTTTATTTCTGCATAAATAGGTACAATCAGCCCTCTGCATGTATGGATTCAAGCATCTATGGCTTGAAAATACTCCAAAAATATATAAATTCTAAAAAGCAAGACTTGATTTTTGCCATTTTATATAATGGACACCATTTTATTATGACATTATATTTAATGGGACTTGTGAATCTACGGACTTTGGTATCCATGAGGCGGGGGGTTTCATGGAGCCAATCCCTACCAGACACCAAAGACCTACTGTATACACTTTGAGAGAGATTCAAGGTGATAAAACAAAATGATTTCAGTCCAACTTCTACAGTTGTTCCTCCATATCAGTGGGGATTTGGTTCTAAACCCCTGGCAGATACCAAAAAACACAGGACCTCAAGTCCCATTACCATCAGTGGACACTGATGTGCCCATGGCTGCATCTGTGCAGCTGCATGCACAAACTGTGGATCAAACACTGATCAGAACAGAGACTGCAGTCAAGAAATCAGAAGAAGAATAGGAATGGGAAGGGCAGCTATGAACAAACTATATAAGTCCTAAAGTGTAAAGATACACAATTGAGCACTAAAGCTAGAATCATCCAAATCATTGTATTCCCCATTGCCCTGTATGGATGTGAGAGCTGGACAGTGAAGAAAGCAGTTAGGAAGAAAATCAATTCATTTGAGATGTGGTGCTGGAGAAGAGTGCTGAGAACACCATGAACGGCCAAAAAGACAAACAAATGCTAGTCTGAGTTAATATAAGGTTATGGAGAAAGTGCTGTCTCTAGGACAGGGCTTGCTAGTCAAAACTGGCATTAAATCAGTATCACTGGGCATATGTAAGATCGCACATCCTACCTGTCAACCTCTAGAGCCCTTTCCTCCTGATGCTTCTCTTTGCTGTGTCACTTGTCTCCTCTATCCAAGTCAACAGTAGTAGATGTGCAGAGAAGGAACAGCAGCTTTCTCTTGCCTTGACCTCTCTCCCTGGGCTTTGGTGTGGATTGGCTCCAGAAGGACAAGGCAAGCAGATGAGTTAGAGCACCAATAGGAAACCTGAGAGCTAGAAGAATAATGACTGAAAAATGCTTTGAAGCAGAAATGCAAGTACATGACTTCTCTCTGTTTTGAAGAAACCTGGTTTTCAACATGCTTAATTTCTCTAAGAGATTGTCTGTGATGGGTGGGGGAGGCATACTTGACTAGTTTTTCCTCATGCATAATGAAGTATGACAATATTCCTGGAGATGATCTAGCCGTGAAACGTTCTAAGGGAGAGAGTTAAGCCAATTACTTGACAAATTGCTGGCTTTTTTTTTGGTCAGCTGTATAATTAATTACAAAATTATCACAACCATTCTGTGTGTGTGTGTTTTTAAAAAAAAACCCACTGCACATGTGCTTTTTATCCCTTATTTTTTTCTCTTTTAATATGCAAACAACCCAGCAGGATTTTAATTTGTTTGGGCTGTTAAACTAGTTGCACAGCGGCCATTTCCTGGGCACCAAATCTGATGGCCCAGTTTTGCTCTACGGTAAACTAAAAGAAGAGATCAGAAAACAGCACATCCAAAGGTTCAGTGCAAATTTCTTAGCTATCTTTGTTGCTATGCATGTTTCCCTCACTGAAAAAGTTGTTGCTGTTGTGTGCCCTCATGGCCTTCAAGACCATTCTAATAAATTTGCTATTCAACAGTGGAAGAGATTTCTCTAGCAAGTGGTTGACACTTTTTAAAAGAGATTTTAAAGCAGAAATAGGGCGATCAGCTCTCAGAAGTGGATTTCTGCATGGTAGGGGCTTGAACTAGATGGCCTTTGTGGACACTTCCACCTCTTTGATTCTATGAACCTTTACAGTAAAGCAATGGCTTTTCATTCAGCTTGTATTCTTTTTATTTGTAGAATATAATGTGACTATGAATTCCAGCATTACTCAGATTCTTTTCTCATAAACAGCAACTGTCATAACCATCTTTCAGGATTATCTCACTTCAAGTGATGATTCACATGACTGGATACTCACTCCACACCAAAAATTAGCAATTATTGGGGAGAAGGTAAGATAAAAACAGTTCTACCTGATGTAAAGGGTACACTGCAAGACAGTTAGAAAAGAGAGAGACTGCACTACAGGTAGATTGACTCAAGGATGTCACAGCCCTGACTTTGCAAGATCTTGTTATCCAAAATGCTGGGGTCCTGGGAAGGCACCCACAATTGTATTCATTGGGGGAATTGATTGAGCTCAATAAGAAGCAGCAAGAGGGCTTCGAGTAACGCTTTAAAAGCCGGGGTCTAGCCTATGTATAATGGTTCCAAACCAATGAACTCCAGACTGCAGATTCTAAATTGGTTTTAGTTTTATTTATAACAGGAAAAGGAAATCAACTTTCACCCCAAGACACTCACACACATGTAACTAATGATGTAAAGGCGGTAGCTGATACCAATTTTAGAGGATATAGCAGCAGGCAATACTTTACCACATTCAGACATGGAGCTCGAATTAGGAAACACTGTGGATGAGTATGACTGCCTGCAGCCTGCACTTAAGTCAAGGGAGACATGGACAGGGTGTCTGTCTGAACTCCACTGAGATCAAATTGGGACTGCCCCAAACAGGAATACTTATAGGAGGAAACATGTCCTGAGCCAGTTTCTGAAGAGCTTGAGTGGATTTTTCCAAGAGAAAGAATAGCCAGAAGTGTGTGGAAATGGCAGAGTAATCCATTCAGATACCTCACACAAAAAGGTATGATCTCCAGAAGGAAGCATCCTTTCATTCCCAACTTACTTTTGGCAAGTATCTGATGTATTGCCCACCATCACACTCTTGTGTGAAGGGATTATTCAGATTCCAGTCTCAAAGGACTTGTCTACATGTGCTAGCACTTCCAAGCCGAGTCTCCCAGATCTCATTATTTGGGCAGGCTATTGTCCTCAGATTGGGGCACTTTTGGTGACTACATGACCAAACCTTCTTTTTAATGTTAAACTGATATCAGAAGTCAACTGAGGTGGAGAGCGATTCTGTGAGGTAACAACCTGAACAGAGTGGTTGATGTCTAGGGATCTTTGAGGTCTCTCATTCATAGGGTCACCGTTAAGTGGAAGTTGACTTGATGGCAGATAACCACAACAACAGGCACTTGTAATCACATCTGTTTTATTGCATAATGTATGCAATTCATTTTTGTTAAGATTACTGCAAAGAGGAAATGATGAGGTGTTAGGGCTTCGTTTCTGAATGGTAGAACAAGAATTAATTTTGAGCTGATATGATTGAACCATGTCAAATTTAGAATCATGTCTCTATATGAAGTGACGGGTGGGTATAGATCAGCATCCCTCATATCATTTCATCCTTTGTGCTTTCAGCTCTTGCAAACCTGCTTGATTTCCATGTAGGATTGGATACACGAAAGGCAATGGGGCACCCACCATCTCACATCCACTAACCTGTGTGAAATTCCATACCAGCGGGTACTATATGAATGTTGTTATGCACTGTAGAATGATGGTTGTGCATACGCCTAGTTGTGCTTGAGGGGGAGGGGAAAGGTCACTGACCTTTTATGCCATGCCAATGACAGTAAGCAGCTGTCCTTAATCCAAAGTTTGGAAAAGTTACCTTCTGGACTCATTGTGGTGTGCTTTCAAATCATTTCCAATTTATGGTGACCCTAAAGTGAACTTATTACAGTGTTTTCTTGGCAAGATTTGTTCAGATGAGATTTTCCATTGCTTTACCCTGAGACTGAGAGAATGTGACTTGTCCAAGGTCACTTAGTGGGTTTCCATTGCTGAGCAGGGATTTGAGCCCTGGTCTTCCAGAATCCCAATGCTCAAACCACAAGGCCAGGTTGGGTTTTAAATTTTGGACTACAACTCCTGCTATTCCTCAACCTCTTGTTGTGAATTATGGGAGCTTTGGTTCAAAACTGCAACTATTCCAGACTCTGTTTTAATCATGACCATTTTAGAGCAGCCACAGCATGAAGCTGGGGGAGAGTGTGTGGACCATGTTTGGCTGAAGATTTATTCCGCCAGATCTATTATCTAGCTATCATTAGTAGAGGGTTGGAGCTGGGTCACCCTGATTGTGACTTTTGGCCTTTTCCTTTTTGTAAGACCATATTTCATATCCTTACATGGCAGCTTCAATACTGCTCTGTGTTGTTCAACATGCTTTTTATCTGATGACTCAGTCTGTTGCCAATGATAAGCAGAGCTGAATGGGAGTCCAAACTATCCCCTGAAGCACATGTTACTAACATCAAATATTGATCCAAGCTTTGCAGAGACAAATTTCTTTCTGTGTCACAGTTGATCTACGGATATGTTGTTGGTTTCTCCCCAGTAACAGACTGTGTGTGTAAAAATACTAGAACCAACACAATTACAGGTTTCATGTCCTGTTATTCCACTCAACAGAAAGACCAGCAAACAATATAAGAAGAAGAAAAAACCCAAAAGAATTAAAGTAAATGGAGGTTAATATCTGAACTGTTTAGGGGAATATGATTGTATCCTATCCTTACCTTGGAGTAAGTTCCATTAGCACAGTGAGACATCTATACAGAAAGAAACAAACAAATCAAGCAGGAGGCATTTGTATGTTATTTATCTAACTTTTGTGGCATAATGAACATACTTGGCACCTTCACAGCAGTTCAGTATCTGTGTGTATACGTTGGTAACAATCCCAATGAAATCATTTTCAACTCCAGGCTGTAACACAACAAAAAGGAATCATTACTTCAGCAAGGCACTGTACCTACAGAAGAAGTCTATTGGAATGAAGCATGGCATTTGAGATACTTCACGCTACGATTTCTGCTAAAGCCAGAAAGCTTCTTCTCAGTCCATGTATGGAAGCTGACCAGAATGCAGATACATCTTGCCTTGGCACTGGTTACATTTCTTCAAGAGATTCATAGTTGCCCATGTGGCACCCACAGCTTTCTCCTCCAGTAACTTACCACTTCTCCCAATTCTCCAGCATATGCTGCCTCAGTCTGCCTTGTGGTTGGGCCAGCCCTGGCTCTGACTCAGAACTGCCCAGCAGAGTTGCACAAAGATCTGGTTAGAGGGACCCAATTTATATTTGTCTTGCAGATGGACATGGAGTTGGATAAATGGTTAATAGAATTCTAGCTATGGTAAAGAGGACATTTTTATTCACTTGCAAGATTCCAACTGATCTTGAAAGCTAAGTAGGACCAGACCAGGTTAGTACATAGAAGGGATATTGCCAAGGAATGTCAGCCACCAGGTCACGTCAGCAGCAAACCACCTCTGAGTATTTCATGCCTTAGAAAACCTTATGAATGTATGGGGTCGCCATAGGTTGATAGGTGACAGGGAACTGATGAAGGCACATACACAGACACACATCTGTTATCGTACTGTTGTTAAAATATCTGGAGTCAACAATCCTTAGTGATCTACTGCATGCTACCTAAAAGTCTACCAATAGATCTTGATCTACACTTTACCCAGTGCTGGTGTATGACGTTGGTCTTGAGCTGGTGGTGCATAACGTGACAGAAGGTACATTGTATTAGTGAACCAGCTCATGGAAAGAAAGGGAGTGTGTGCACTTGTATGCAGAAAGAAGGGGAGTAGGAGAAGTAAACAGAGCAAAGAAATCATGGTAGCAGCTCCATATACTGTAAATATAATTAACAGGTACCAGTACATTTAAAGTATGACAGCTTGAGACTAAAGATGGAACCCACATCTGCAAAACATGCATCTGTGCTCGTATTATTTGTAGAAAAAGCCATTGCTGTTTATTGCCGTCATATTGGCTTTGACCCTGATATCAACAGTCCTTGAAACTCAGGGCTGTGGCTTCTTTTATTGAGTTTATCAGCAGTCTTAATCTTATCCTAATGCCTCCCACTTTATCAAACATCATCAGCTTTTCTAATAAGCATGTTGTCTCATGCTAGCACCAAAGAATAATAGTCTTGGTTTGGTCATTTCTGGTTTCTAGGGAAATTTCATCCTTGATTTACTTCATGACCATTTAGTGATAACTTTGTCTGTTGTATCCACAGACCTTTTCCGACACCACATTTCAAATGACATGATTCTTTTCCCTTAGCTTTCTTCACTGCTCAGCTTTCACAACCATACAACAAAATCAGAAATATGATGGCATGATGATCCTGACTTTGGTATTCACTTATATATCTTTACACTTGATGATCTTCATTAGCACCTTCATAGCTGCCCTTCCAAGTCCTACAGTCTCCATTTTGATTTATGACTGAACCAAGGTATAGAAAATCATTGACTGTTTCAATGTCCTCATCATCCATTTTAAAAATGTGTAAATCATCTATTGTCATCATCTGTGGTCATTGTGTACTGCACTAAAAATAACTTGCACTGTTTTTCCTTTTATACTGAAGAACGAAACCTTACATCTTGCTTCTCCAGTAACATATATAGAAGGCATAATCCCAAACCCAATGATAGCTGGATTTATCATTCCAAGCAAAACGTTATATCTTCTTTCTGACCTTTTTATCCCAGTTGTCACAGTAACATTTACTTTCGGGCTAGGGGGAAGTGGTAGACGCTTGAGAAGCAAAACCAAGTGATGGATTGACAGGAATAGCTGTGTTAAGTACCACGTAAAGGTGCACATTTACTGGGCACTTAAACTGTGCATATTAATGATGTGAGGCACTCATAACTGTAGATAGACGTGTCATTGCATTGTCAGGCTCTCCTAAAATGGTGCTGCTGCCATTTTATTGTGGACATCTTGAATAGAGTGCCTGGCAATTGAAAAGTCAAGACTGTTTTAGCTCCATATTACTTTTGCATGTCTTCATTCCTAAGTCCTTTTCTTCCTCTTTTCACCTTAACTTGGACATTTTATTTTATACACACGCACATATATTCATACATACACTTGTTTATTTCATTACATCCATATTGTACCTTTTATCCAATAAGCTCAAGGCAGCCTACATGACTCTTCCCGCACTCTAGGAGTGCAGTCACAATGAGGACACTGCCCTCCAAGTAAGAATTCTGCCCCCCCCCCCTTTAAATTATTCTTCACCCCCCAGTTTCTAGCATTGCAGAGAGTGAAAATTCATACACTTGCTTGGGTCTCATTCCCTTGCCTTTTTACCCCTTTTCTTTGGGTACCTACTGTATATCGTATTTCTCATTGCTCAACTGAAACCTTATATCACTGCAATGTAAGGGGGCAATCTTCTCATTTTTTGCCCCTCTCAACAGCTATGCATCCAATGCACCCCATGCAATCCTCAAACCAACCAAGTCTGTCTGAAGGAACAGAACTGTCTCCATTACATTTCAAAGCTTATTTCTTTCAAAATATGGATTCCTAAACATCTCCCATCACTGTAGTTTTTTTGGTGGGTTTCTCAGGCTATGTGGCCATGTTCTAGAAGAGTTTGTTCCTGACGTTTCACCGGCATCTGTGGCTGGCATCTTCAGAGAACTGTCACCTCCCATCACATTTGCATTCTAAAGTGCATTTTGATGCTCTCTCTCTATTGTCAGCTAAGAGCATTCATTGTTCAGGGAACTGTGCAACCTGTTAGGTTAATTTGGGAGCAGCCGGCCATCTTGGTTCTTGGAATTCTGAACTTCTGCTCCTGATTAGTGCTCACTACTTATAGTTTTTTTAAAACAGTACAACCCTAAATGATGTATTTGATATCACATGAATTTGGCTGTGAGAACAGATGCTCACGCAAAAACACCGGCACAGGGAAAGCACCTCTTTGGAAGGAATAAATAACACTTTGACACACACTGAACATTGTGGTTCTAAGCCTTATTCCACCTTAATTTAGGGCAGAAGTGCTTCAGCTAGCAGACATTTAGGAAATAGTTTTGAGATTGCAAAAATGTTTCTGGAAACACCTAGGAGCTGAAATTCCTCTGCATCCCCCCTTCCATTAAATTGTCTTTATATAGCCCTCCCACCCCGTTAAATATTCCATTAAATAGTCTTTTTCAGCTCTGACTCTCCCAGATCTGATCGTTGTCTCAACAGCATGTTTGTCTTGCTTTTTGGAATAGCTTTTTTTAAAAAGGGGTTGAAAAGAATGAAAGGCACTGGGATACCCCAGTCTCTCCTCTCCCTGCCAAAAAATGATGTCACTTGTTTCACCATTCCTTGCTAAATTGCTTCGTCTGCAGCCTCTCCCATTTACAGAAATGAAATGGGGCCTCTTTTTTTTTTAATGAAAGGAGGATCTGAGTCCAATATTTTAATTGCCTGCCACACCTCATGGGGAAAATGGTGCGTTTGTGTGTGTGTTAAAGGCCTGATAAGTTCAATATCACATGTTCAGGTTTTCGTGTTCAGACTGTGTAATTGCATGGAGAAGGAGGGGGAAAACGCCCTTGACATGTGGATTTATTCTCATCATCCCCCTGGTAATTGCTCACTGGTATTTCCTGGTGCGGAAGAGCCTGGCACAATTTCTGCTTTAAAAAGGGGGATTCGTCTGTGGAGCGAAATTAACACTTAATATGAGATGCCATTCTTAGAGAGCACATGCTCTGCATGTAAAAGGTCCCAGGTTCAATCCTTTCCATCACCAGGTCAGGGCAGAAAAGGTTTGAAACTCTGGGGAGTTGCTGCCAGTCAATATAATGGACAGCTGCACAAGTTGCCAGCTTTCTGTACTTGGGAGACTCTGGGGGCTCAGTGGGCTGCCAAAGGTGAAGGGGGGGGGAAGCAAAGCAAGTCCAGGGTCCTTAGTATCTGCTGGGGTTTGGTTCCAGGATTCCCCATTGATAACAAAACCTATGGATGCTCAAGTCCCATTACATACAATAGCACAGTTAAATGGTGTCCTTAGATAAAATGTTCTCATACACACACACACACACACACACACACACCATGATTTTACCGTTTTGTACAAGGGGCACCATTTTCTATCCCATTGCATATAATGGGACTTGAGCATCCACGGAATTTAATATCCACAAAACCAAACCCCAGTGGATACCAAGGGCCCAGTGTACATACATTTAGTTTTCAACATCATATAAAATGGTGTTTTTTGCTGTAATTTAGATTTGTTGTGAGCTACTCTGAAGGAGCCAGATTGGATAGAAAAATGAGGAAACATAGAAATGATGAATGTCTTGTGGAGGATCACATTTGCAAGCCAAGACTCCAGTTCTGACCCATATTATTTGCTAAAGTGAAGGGGGCAAAGGCAGTCTTAGGCCTTTGACATCAGCTCAGCCTTCTGTAGCTTTCTGTTAACACTCAGCATGGGTTTTGCATGTGCGGAGGGACTGATTCTTCCCTTCCTCCTCTGTGCTCCTCCTTTCTCCTGGAGCAGACAAATATACGGCATGATCTCATCCTATTGTCACAGTAATGTGTCTCCGGGGATTTTAACCTCGTTCACATTAAGATTACATCATCTTTCTACAGTCTGTAAATTGCAGGCAGAGAGTCTCTTGGCTTTGTCCATCAGGCTTGGAGCGGCAATCCCTGCTGCCAAGCCAGCTGATACCAGAGTTCCCAATTAATTCTCCTTGGTGATTTTTTGTGTACTCTTTCATATTCTTTTTAAATCCAAAGCAAGGCATACAAATAAACACATGAAGCCTCCTGTTTTGATCTTCCCAGTTATGGGTTTGGGAATGCTGTCTTCCTAATTTTACAGGATTGTTGTTATTATTATTATTATTATTATTATTATTATTATCAGATTCAAGGCCTGGAAGCCAGACTTTTGACAAATTGCTAGTTTTATTTCTCATCATGCTCATTGGAGTAATAAAGTATCATGTCACTAAGCCTGGAGGCAGACTAAGGCAGAAATCCCCACATTGCACGTGTAAAGTTGGAACGCCACTATGGCTGCATCCGCACTGCGGAAATAATCCATTTTGACACCACTTTAACTGCCATGGCCCAGTGCTATAGAATGCTGGGTACTGTGGTTTTGTGAGACTTTAGCCTTCCCTGTCAGAAAACTCAAGTGCCACAACAAAATACATATATCAGGATTCCATAGCATTGAGCCATAGCAGTTAAAGCGGGGTCAAATTGGATTATTTCTGCAGTATAGATGCAGCCTATGGTTCCCCTCTCACCACCTCAAATCTCACCATGTTGCTGCAATAGCTGTCCTCCCACCACTCCTTGACATTACATGGCCAGATACACATGGAGGACATCATATGTTCCAGTTATACTAATTTGGTAGGGACAGTCCCAGATACAAAGTACAGTACTTGGCTTGTACTTGGTTCACATAGCCAAATGGATAAGATTCATAGAATCAGAGTTGGAAGAGACCACAAGGGCCATCCAGTCCAACCCCCAGCCATGCAGGAAATCTCAAAGCATCCCTGACAGATGGCCATCCAGCTTCTGTTTATAAACCCCTGAAGAAGGAGACTCTGCCATACTCCAAGGGGCTGTGTTCCACTGTCAAACATCTCTCACTGTCAGAAAGTTCCTTCTAATGTTGAGTTGGAATCTGTTTTCCTTTAGTTTCCATCCATTGCTCCATGTCCTGGTCTCTGGAGCAGCAGAAAACAACCTTGCTCCATCCTCAATATGATACCCCTTCAAATATTTAAACAGGGCTATCATAACCTTCTCTTCTCCAGGCTGAACACACCCAGCTCCCTAAGTAGCGCCTCATAGGGCATGGTTTCCAGTCCCTTCACCATTTTAATCGCCCTTCATGCATATACTGTAAAATACTTATATTATACTATACTATAAGCTATAATATCTGTCCAGGCAGAAATTTTAGTTATGAAAAAGAGGACATGTCCTGGAAAAGGATGACATATGGTAACCCTAACTGTATTTGTCCCTTTGAAAATCCTATTGCTGTCATCATCTGACACTCTCGGGTACCTGCGGCTGTTATTGTTCTACACGGCAAGTGATAAAAGAGGAAACAAACATGTTCCATTTCTATTTCCAGCTTGCTAGGTTTCACAGTTTCCTAAACTATCCACTTTCCTATTTATGTTTGCCTGGGCTGCCTCAGCATAACAGCAGGGATGATAATATTTCCATGCTTGCTGGAATGGCAAAAGTAGCTGAGCAGTGACTGGCATAAAAGACTTTGGTTCACATGTCAGAAATGAATAATACGGTTTGTAAATTGCAAGTGTACAGAATATGGCACATTGTGGAATAATATTGTACGTATTGTATATCAGGTACACTGACTGCCTATTGTGTTTCAGCTACAATGGCAGTCATTTCTTTGGGGCAGGGGCTTTAAACCCTAAATGTTTTGGAGCCATATATTCTAAAATACCTTCTATTACAGTGGGCCCTTGGTATGCCCTGGAGTTTGGTTCCAGGAATAATTCTGTGGATAACAGAATCCATGAATGTTCAGGTCCCATTATATACAATGGGGTAGTAAAATGGTGTCCTTTATATAAAATGACAAAATCAAGACTTGCTTTTTGGAATTTATATATATATTTTAAAAATTTTAAAACCGTGGATGGTTGAATCCGTGGCCAAAGAATCTATGGATACAGAGGGACGACTATATAACTTTATAGGTCAAAACCACACTCAAATAGCCTGGGAACCAGTATCAGTGTGTTCAAAATCTGGCATCTCCAGGTTAAAGGATCTGTAGTTTAAAAGGACTGGGAAAATCCCCCAGTTTGGGATGATTCTGAACTGGTCAGCAATCTTACCTTTACCCGATGAAGAAATGTCAGTTTAATAAACTCACACAAGAATTTTAGGTTGAATGATGGAATGCTCTCTCACTCTCACTGAATTCTTATAGTTTTCCTTGCCCAATGTTTGTTTACTTCCATGAGCATATGCAAAAACTGAAGAATAAATAACCTTGCACCCTTTGTACTCACAAGTCTTTGTGCTTTATATATTTACCTGTCAATTTATTCCTCAGTGCCTCAGCAAGTACAAACACACACACACCTAAGTTGTTAACTCATTTGCTATTCATTAGGACAGCATCCTTCTCCCCATCTAATTCAGGGTTTTCTCTAGACCACCTTCTCCACATCCCAATCTTCCTCCTCCATCAGGTATTTGACGTCTTATTCCACTTCCATATTTTTCAGGCAGTAGTTATAACCATTCCTCTTTTGCTAGAAATAGTTGGACAGAAATGAGATAAATGGGGTATACTTTATTTTTTTCTTTACCAGCATCTGCTTTGCAGGCAAGGTTGGAATTAGTCACATTTTTCATTTGTGAATAAGAGTCTGAATTAGCTAGGAATGGGGTGTGAGAATGTGTGTGAGCTGCGTTATAAATATATTAAATAATTAACCTGTTTTGCTATGTTCAGCTTCAGTTAAAGAGAAAGTATTATTTTTGAAGAACGGTATATGGAGAAATGGAATGATTCCCAATTGGCAAAGGGTTCAGGCAAGGCTGCATATTGTCACCCTATTTGTTTAACTTGTATGCAGAAAATATTACAAGAAGATCAGGTTTAGATTCAGAAGAAGGAGGAGTGAAGACAGGAGGAAGGAACATCACCAATATCTAAGGTATGCAGATGATACCGTAATACTAGCAGAAAACAGTGTAGGCTTGGAACAAGTACTAAGAGAAGAAGGAAGTGCAAAGGCAGGTTTACTGCTGAACATAAAGAAAACAAAAATAACGACCATGGAAGATCTACATATATTCAACCAAGATAATGAGGAAATCTAAATACTTAAAAGATTTTGTGTACCTTTGATCAAATATTGACCAGAATGGAGACTGCAGTCAATAAATCAGAAGACTAGGAATGGGAAGGGCAGCCATGAAAGAACCAGATGAGATCTTAAAATACAAATATTACAAGTGAACACTAGAATTGAATTGTCCAAACCATTTTATTCCCCATCACCCATCTTTCTTAGTACTCTGCTGGGTCTCATCTTCCCCTCTTTCTTCCTGACTCCAGTTTTTACCCAAGTAGTTCCCATATGCTATGAATGTTAAGTGTGCAGATTCAAATCACATACACTCTTGTTTTGAGCATCAGTTCACTAGTAAAAAGATGTCAGATACTGTTCCCCCCCCCATTGGACCTGGAACAAGGAATAAGGATGTTTGTGCTATGAAAAACCGCACAAATATCTATTAACAGACTAGAAAGTGAGCCTTGCCTCTGCCTGCCTGACCCCATATCACAGTTAAGATTAGTTTGATAAGAGTCTGATCTGTTGTGCACATGTGGGGGTTAACTAGAGTTCACTGATGAATATGCACATATACCCGTACTTGTGAACATAAGAACTCGCTCGATGCACGAGTCCAAAGATGGATCTACAACATCCTGCTTCTCACAGTGATCAAACAGATGCTTCCTAGAATCCCACAAAGAGGGCAGGAACAGCACTCCCACCTACTCCTGCTGTTTGTTCCCAGTATCTATTTTACAGGCATTTTTGTGCATTTTCTTTTTAAAGGCTTGCAATTGGCTTGCCTTTATGGATTCCTTGACCCAAAAGTTAAACATTAAATTCTACAAAAATAAAACAAAACAAAACCCCTAAGTGTCCATGCTGTTAAAACTATAATTAAAACAAAATTTAAAACATAAATTAATTTAAAGCATAAATTAAACAAAGGCTGGTTGGCCATCTGTCAGGAGTGCTTTGACTGTGTATTCCTGCATGGCTAGAGTTTGGTCTGGATGGCACTTGAGGTCCCTTGTTTAAAGACTTCCAAAGGAGACTCCATCACGTTCCAAGGGACCGTGTTCCATTGTTGAAGAGCTCTTACTGTCAGAAAGTTCCTCCTAATGTTTAGGTAGAATCTCTTTCCCTGCAGCTTGCATGCATTGTTCCATGTTCTTGTCTCTGGAGCAGCAGAAAACAAGCTTGCTTCATCCCCCCTTCAAATACTTAAACAAGGCTATCATATCACCTCTTCTCCAGGCTAAACATACCCAGCTCCCCAAGTTTCTCCTCATAGGACATAGTTTCCAGACCCTTCACCAGTTTGGTGACCTTCCTATGGACATGTTTCAGCTTCTCAACATCCTTTTTGAATTGTGATGCCCAGAACTGGACACAGTATTCCTGGTGAGGCCTGACCAGAGCAGAATAGAGTGGCACTATTACTTCCCTTGATCTAGACACTATACTTCTAATGATGCAGCCTAAAACTGCATTGGCCTTTTTAACTGCTGCATCACACTGTTGACTCATGTTCGACTTGTGGTCTACTTGGACTCCTAGATCCCTTTCACATGTAGTCTTACCGCCAAGATCCTTGGTCATCTTCCATCCTACTCAGGGCTTCCAAACTCAAAGCATGTGTGGCTTCATTGACTGAATCAATCCACCTGTAGAGTAGTCTTCATCTTTTCTTACTCTCTTCTGCCTTACAAAGCATTTTCATCTTTTCCAATGAGTCACGTCTCAAGAGATGTCCAAATTATGACAGCCTTAGCTTAGTCATCTTGGCTTCCAGAGGGAGCTAAATAACTAAACCTAGCTTCCTATAAACTCCTCTGCTGTTGATTCCCCCCCAACACCTTCTAGAGAGAATAAAATGTTATGGCTACACATGTGTGTGTAAACATAGTTTTACTACATTTCCAAGCTTAGCAAAACCCAGGAATAAACACTAGGGTGGGGACAGGGGATTGAGGACCACTTGAAGCCTTGGTAAACTAAGCCGTTTGAGGTCAATAGAGCTCCAGCAGCCTTTGCTGTTTGCCTCTAGCTGCTAATATGCTCAATAATTTAAAACCCTTTATCTGGGTTCTGTCCCCAGTTGCCCTGCCCTGACATGATGGGAGAAAGAAGAAAGAGATGCTGCTTCTGATGCTGCTTGCACAAGGCTGCACATGTCACTGTATCTCAGTGGACTCTTTGAAAAGGTCACTTTTTATCCTATATTTGGCTTTTCGCTGGGTAAATGCCCTGAACTGCTGCTTGGCAGCAAGCTATGGTAAAACCTTCATTGACTGCCTTCTGTTGGATTGTGGTTTCTTGGCTGTGCTGAGCTACACACAACCACTAGAAAATGCAAGCAGGGATTCTCTTTGGCACTGCTTTAGCATTTCACAGAATCATAGATTTCCCCAGGCTTTTTATTAAAGAGATGTTTAGTATTTTTTTAAAAATTATCTTCCTTTAGCCTCCTGTCTTTGTAACACTTCTGAGTTGTGCTTTTTATCTAATTGAAAATGATATCTTAGTCAATTGATCATACAAATTTTAATAGATTGCATATGCATAATTTGCATTTAGGAAAAAAAAGCTATGGTATAATTACAAATTCTGAAATACATGTGCTCATTATAGTCATATAGTCACATTCCCAAAGAAAGTCAAAAAGGGGGTAGAAAGTTGTTTCAATTTGCACCAAGAAGCCAGTTCTAGTCACTTTGACCTCTACCAGGTGCAGGATTTTTGTAAAGCTAATTGCTCAGCAAAAACTTTGCATCGCTACAAGGATAGCTCATATTTTTCTGAAGGAAAAAATCATTTTTGGCCCCTATACTTTACCTTCCGGGGCATATGCAGTTATGTGTAAAGGTGCAAAAAACTGGGATATGGGGAGATGCCATGCTATTTACAAATGCCGAAAGTCCTGGTGCTGCAATTCTGAAAAACTGGTTCCACTTTTTAAAACTGCATAAAAACAATAACCCGAGGTGTAAAGGCGTGCAATGGTTTTTAGAGGCACAGTTGTAGTCCTTCTTAAAACCCTTTATGCACCTGGAACTTTTTCTCATTGCTAACCTTGATCTTTTCGTAGAGAGATCTTGTAGTACCTTTGAGACTCACTGAAAGAAATAAGTTGGCAGCATGAGCTTTCGTTGACTAAAGTCTACTTCCTTAGATGCATTTTGTGCATCCGAGGAAGTAGACTTTAGCCTATGAAAGCTCATGCTGCCAACTTATTTCTTTCAGCGAGTCTCAAAGGTGCTGTAAGATCTCTCTACATACTGATTCTACAGATTAACACAGCTATATCTTTGCAGTTTTAATTTTTTGGTCAGCCTTTTTGTCTCACTTGCTGCTGATGTTTCCCCATTTTTGTTTGTTTTATATTTGACGTTATTTGCCACCTACTGAATTTTATGGTGGTAAGCTATTTTTCACTATAATCCACCATGATGAAGACATCGGTGTAATCCTGGGGGAGAAAAGCTTTACTATAATCAGTCAAATGAGTAAGATCAGTACTAGAAGTAATTTGCTGTTAGGCATCTGACAAACATAAAGTGCAGAGAGATGCCAGTAGAGGGCATACACTCCTCATTAACAGAAGAAACACCCACTTTAATGAATTGGCAAACAGATCCAGGTGAACTGATGCTGCCTTTTTGAAGTGCTCCTCAGCATTGTTTCAATAGTAGGCTCTTGTCTTGTGCAAAAGGGCATGCATGAAGTGAAAAGATCTCTCTTCAGTCTCTCGAAGTGTTTGTTTTAAAAGAGAGGAGAAAGCACTGAATTGATAGTTTACAAATACAATAGCCTAATGTTCTCTGCAGAGAGCCAGTGTGCTGTTGTGGTCTGGGTTTTGGAAATCAGGCTTCAAATCCTTCCTTGGTGATAGAAACCTAAACCCCTGGGTGATTTGGGACAGGTCTCACTCTCTCAGCCTCAAGAGGAAGGCAAAGATAAATCGCCTCTGAACAATCTTGCCGAGAAAACCCTTAGGGCCACTGTAAATTGGAAACAGCCTAAAAGCACATAACAACTATGTTGTTTGTGAGAGTATTCACATTACACCATTATATCAGTTTAATACCCTTTTTAACTATCATGGTTAATCTTGGAAGTTGTAGTTTGACAAAGTCTTTCAAATTATCTGCCAGCTGTTCAGAGAAGTGCTTCATTGGCTGCTAAATCAAACCAAGTGCTTGCATTTTGTTTTCCATAGTGGGGCACACTGATCCCCTCCTTTGAAAACTTTACAAATAAGACATTGAGACTTACTCCTCCCAGTGTCCCGATTTGGGAGGGACAGTCCCATCCATCTTTGGACATCTCACTTTTTCAGTTGCTATTAAAATGTCCCAATTTCTCTTTCCTCCTCCCACTCTCTCTTTGTTCTCAAATTATATCAATGGCTGCAAAATGATTTCAAAGTGCCAAAGTATTTTGCACACTAACTCCGCAGGGAGGAAAGGAGGGGCAGAATCATGTCCTTCTCAGTAGGCTCAGACAAAAGCAAACTGCTGCAGTCTCTCCTAGCTTGTGTGGTCTTCTTCATTAATTGCTTTTGCCATCTTGTCCCCACTCTAATGTTGCCACATATGTCCTGGTTTTCATCTGTAAAATACTGGAAGGTATGTCAAGGGCGGTAGCCGTCTCTAGCCATTCTTTTCCATGCAACTGGTATTCATTGCTGCATGCAGCCTCTGATCCTGGGAGACAGCATGTGGTCATTATGGCTTGCACCTTATGCATTTAATTAGAATTTTTACAGAGGAATTGTATGCATCTCTGTTAAAAAATAAATCCCACACTGAGCTCAATGAGGCATACATCCCAGTAATGATGTATAGGATTGCAGCTGTAATCAATTACTTGGCATTTACAGATGCCAATATAGCCCCACAATACATCTATAAAAGTTATTTTTCAGTAGGAGTTTCACTTCCCCCATTCAGTGAATTAGTTTGGGAAGCCACGTTTGGACTAAAAAAAAGAAAAGGATAATGTCTGTAATGTTTTTTCTGTCTAATATCCTGAATGATTCTTTCCCCCCAAAAATGCTAAATGTGGGAAAATAGCAGCAAGAAAAACCTTGTTTATATGCCAGGCTTTAGCGAGAGCAATAACAGAGCAGTTACAAATGAACAAGGGTCAGCACTGAATTCTTCGTCTGAAGGAATTTCAAGGTCCAAACACAGAGTCAGCAGGAGAACCAAGGCATGAAGGCAGCCCAGACCTCTCTCTCTCAGTGTATTCATAGAGTTTCCAGGGAACAGGTATGTAGGCAGGAGCTACATGAGACTGGCAGTGTCTGCAAAAAACATTGTTCCAGGTGCCTTTTCACACTACATAGTTATAGCACTATGATTCCACTTTAATTGCCATGGTTCATCCTATGGAAGTCTGGGATTTGAAATTTAAGGAGAGGTATTTAGAGTTTCAACCACAGAGCTGTAGTGTCTCACCAAACTGCAAGGATTGGTGAAACTCCGGGATTTCACTGGATGCAGCGATGGAAGTTAGAGAGGAATCCTAGTGCTCTAATGGTCTAATGTGAAAGAGTCCCAGGGCCCTGTGCCCCAGGGCTTTGAACCTGAATTTTTGTAGCACAGGTATCAGGTCTTATTGTACTAGGCTCTTTTCCCGCTACAGTAATATGTTTCCAAAAATGCTATGTGGTGCTGGAGAAGAGTGCTTAGGATACCATGGGCAGCCAAAAAGACAAATAAATGGGTCCTTGGACAGATCAGACCAGAGCTCTCCTTGGAAGCCAAGATGATCAAGTTGAGGCTATCGTATTTTGGCCGCATAATGAGAAAGCAAAGATCACTAGAAAAAACAATAATGCTAGGAAAGGTAGAGGGTACAAGAAAGAGAGGAAGACCACAAACCAGATGGATAGACTCAGTCAGGGGGCTTATGGACAAAGGCTTGAAGAGCAGAGCAGTGGAGGATATACTTGGAGATGTTTCATCCATAGGGTCGCCATGAGTCATAATCGACTTGTGGGCAGCTAATAACAAAAATGCTATTTGAATGCTTTCCTCTCACACCTTCAGAATCATTCTGAGACTGCAGAGTCCATTTGCCCTGAAACTTTATCATACCTAGCATTTGGGACTGCCCACCCACTACCTCCTCCATTACATTATCCCCATCCTTTCTCATTGTTTGGCATGGACACACATACATCCCTCTCCAAAATATAAATGAAAACAATCTTACCTTCAAAAAGGCCTTTTCCCCCCTTGTTGCCGGGGTTTCTTGGTCAGACTTCCCAGACTTAACTGTGTGCAAGGAAAGTCAGCAGATACTGTTCTATCTGTCTGAGCTACCTTTGGCTTTTGTGTGGCAATGATCCGTATGTCTGAAGGAAGAAGCAGAGGGTTAAAGAAGTACAGTGGTACCCCGGGTTACGAAATTAATTCGTTCCGCGGTTAATTTCGTAACCCGAAATACCTTCGTAAGCCGAATTCCCATAGGCGCTAATGGAAAAATAGCTCTCTGCTGCCCTCCGGTGGCGGAAAATAGCGCCGCGGTTTTTTCGTAACCCGAAGAAACCTTCGTAAGCCGAAGCAATAAATCCCTATGGGATTTTTTCGTATCCCGAAAAATTCGTAACCCGGCGCATTCGTATCCCGGGGTACCACTGTAAATGCTTTTTTAAACTGTAAGACTCTCTTGCCTTTTCCTCTAACATTTCCAGGCATGTGTGTGTGTAAGTGAGAGAGAATGAGCAAAAGAATGAAGGCATTAGCACACCATGGCATCATAGCTTTGCAGTGACAGACAGATTCTGGAATGGGGCTGGAAAAGAAGTGGGGGCAGTGACTAAAGTTTTGGCTTCTCTGACAAGCTTCAGTGTCGGGTGGAGTGGTCATTTAGCAAGGATCTTTTTACTCTAGAGAAAAAAGTGTAAAAGTTTCTCACAGTTACTTTGCCAAAGGAAATCAAATCAAACTGAAATGTCCGCACCTCCTCCTCCTCCTCTGATCACTGTGCTTCCACACCCAAAAGCACACCCTTGACCACCCCAAACTGGCATAAAAGTGCAATTGAACTTTCGCCCAGGGAAGTATAGTGCAACAGAAGCAGGAAAGAAAACACCTTCAAAATGTTATCTCATGGGAGAAGAAGGGACGACACCATGCAATGAACCCCAACAGAAAGCTCTGTTATTCTGATTTACCTGCCTCATGCAATAAGGTTCATAGGATCAGTGGCATCACTAGGAGGGTGTAGGGGGTGCAGACCATTCCAGGTGACATCCTAAGAGGGGTGACACTTCTGTTCCCCAAACATCTGCATTTAGGCAGAAACAAGTTGTGTCATTCACTTGTGTCCCTTTAAAATGTTAAAAAGATGAGTTGAGTAGGGTAAAGATTAGTGGGAGGAGAAAAGATAGACTCCAGTTTTTTAATGTTTGCAATTTCAAATTTCAAAATTCTTAATTTTTAAAAAAGTTAAATTTATTTATTTTTAAATCATATTTTACCCAGTTTTCACTTTAACCACACAAAACTATATACACTCATCTCTCCATATTTGCGGCTTTGATATTTGCAGATTTGTTTATTTGCGGATTTGATTAATATGTTCTGTCTAGGAATATCGGTCCTCCAGTGCAACTCCATGGTCAACTTTAACTAAAAGTTGCACTGAAACAAATTGAAGCAAATGCACTAGGCCTTTGTAGCTCCTCCAGCGCAGTTCTATGGTCAAGTGTCTGTTGGACCTTGACCACAGAGTTGCACCGAAGGACCTAGAGATTCCTAGAGAGGTGTCCTCTCAGGTAAAAACATGGTGTTTTTGTTATTTGCAGTTTTCCTTATTCACAGGGGTCTTGTGCCCCTGACCCCAGCAAATATGGAGGGACAAGTGCACATGTAAATTCAGGTATTCTGTGTGTAATTTAAAGATATCGTTAAAGGTATCAGTGTTTATGTCACCACAATTGCCATTACATTCGGTGATATATGGAAATTTAGATTTATGGGTAACATGAGTACAAAAAATATGACTAAGGGTTCTGTATGGTGTGGTATGGGAAAAAGTGACACCATGCGTTACCGCCCTGGGTGACACCAACCCTACTGCATAAGGTGTCAGTGTCATTGATGGAGCTGGGCTATCTTTAAGAGATGTGAGGAGCCTAGAGTTGCCAGATTGCATTTGCCTGAGCTTACTGGGAAGGGCAAAACTATGCCTCTCCTTTCCTTTCTGCTCCTGGTGCAAACTGCCTCAGTTTGCAGCAACTGAAGTAAGGTGAGGGCAAAGGGGGAAAGTGGAAGGAGAAGAGAGGAACTTGGGACTTTAAGCAGCTGAAAAAGTAAGATGAGAGAAGATTAAACAGGGACAGCTGGAGGATATGTCATCAGCATAGAGGATGCCAATGATGCAACCATTTTGTGCATCTTCTTTGTCATTGGTAACATATAAGAGCCACATGTGGATTGCATTTCCTGCCTGCTTAACTAGCAATCAGTCAAAACAGAGGCAAAAGAACTAGAAATCTATTTGTAGGTGCTAAATAGAATCTCTTTACTCTGAGGCAATACACCTTGGATTATCAGATGCTAAAGACGAATGAGGAGGAGGGGGTGATAATCTCCAGCTCACCCTGTTTAGGGGATTCATGGAAGCTGCAGGCTCTTTGTCTCCCAGGAAAACAGACACTATCGGTACTTCCAGAATCAGGAAGCTGGGAGCAAAAGTTCATGCACGGAATTACATAAGGCATAATGAAAGCTGTGGTTATCGTTCATGCTTACTCAGTTGTGGGAATGATTAAGGCAGCCTTAAACGGCTGCCATATTCTCATTATTCCCATCATGCTGCTTGGTCATTAAAACCTCAACCTCAGTGAATTTGCTCCAGCTGTGGAAGGCACCCATGCTAACATGCAGGGGCTGCAGTATGTGGGTTGAGTAATTCATGTACCCCACATGTATCAAGGGAAATACTGAAAGGAAGCTGAGTTAGAGACAATATCCACACGGATTTCTTTTTTCCTTGCTCCATGTGCCCTTGCAGTGAATTCCATGTACATTAATTAACAGGGAAAGAATCTAGGCTGCTTTCTGACCATCTTTCATATATTACCCATTCCAAGCTAACAGGGTCATGCTAACAAAGATGTGTGTGTGTGTGTGTGTATAGGGATGGTTTATTTTCTCTTTTAAGCTTGGGGATTTTGCTCAGACAAATGCACCGGAGTGTGTAGTGCATGCTTTCCATTGGCAGGTTGCCAACTTTGCAATCAATGCAAGGCTCAAGTCCAAAGGAGCTCAGAATCTGCCTGCATTTATTACACGGAGCCTCCATGTTCAGCGGCACTATATGGCTCTATAGCTGCCAGCGGGTGGGGGAATAAACGGAGATCTCTACCAGGTCCAGTTTGGGAGGTTTCCACTGGGCTGGGTGGTTGTGAAGCTGGCCAGACTATTTGGTTCCGGGTGGATTCTAGCCTGTTCCAATATGGTAAATTCTTGCAAACAATAATTTGTTTACATTTGTTTATGTTTGCTGCAAAATTTTAGAACCCAACATGGAGATAGCCATGTCTTGTACAGGGCCAACCCCAGTAACTTGCCAAGCTGCCAGAGGCTGAAATTGTGTCCAGTGAGAGACCTTCAAGACATCTCAGAGGTCAGTTGACTGCTGAGGGTTGACCTAAACAAGACACTATACACACCCACAAAAAAAATTGTGTGTACCTTTTCCTTAAGTGTAAATAACAGACATGGGAATGATCTGGACTAGAATCATGGTGAGTGGGTGATTTAATACTTTGTGTCCCCCTGTTGTGGCCCAACCTGGATTCTTTCCTCCATCTCTTTGCCTATTGTTACAGGACTGCCTGAGCAGATTAAGAGACAATGCTCTCTTAAAAAGCTGGCAATGAAGACTTCTGTTATTCCAAAAGGTCTGAATCCTGCAGGCATTCAAGAGCACTTAAAAGCAAAAAGCAAAACAAAACAAATCACAAGGCCGAGATTCTGCATCTGACATGTGGCTACAGTATTATGGCTATGTGCCATCTCCTGATAAGACCCTCTAAATCCATTTTAATATCCAGGAGAAAATTTCAATCATGGCAATAGTGTCATAATTGTGACTGAACAGTGATGGCGAAAACAGAATAGTTACCTAAGCCTGTTACAGACTGCCAAAATAAAGCTGCTTCGGGTCTCTTTGGAGGTATGCTGTTTAAATGATGCATGGGTCCTAAGAATCCGGAAGCTGTACCAAAGCTGCACTCCAGTGCTTAGGAATGGAGTGTGGCTTTGGCGCGACCTCTGGGCTCTTAGGACCCAGGCATCATTTAAATAGCATACCTCCAAAGAGACCCGAAGCAGCTTTATTTTGGCAGTTTGTAACAGGCCCTAGATTTACTCATCTGTAGTGGATGAACAACATTTCAGACAGGTTTGGAGGGACCAGGTCAGGAGAGGTTAGCTGATGCAGAATACTGGCCATAGCTAATAGCTTCTGCTCACTTTCTCTGTCTATTATTTTTTCTTCTCTGTTTTTTTAGACCTGTGAAGTCTGGTGACACTGACTCATCTGGCACAATGTCAGTTCTTTTTAAATTGTTGTTACTACTAGATGTTTATCTGTGAATAATTTTGTTTTATCTGTAAATAAAGTGATTATATATCACTTCATAAAAATAAACACAGTTTAAAATATTAGCCTTGAATAAATAATTTATTAGCTATACGTATTTCCCCATCCCCTTTCCTCCAATGAGCCCAAGGTGGCATGCATGGCTTTTCTCTTCCCTACTTTCTCCTTACAACAATCCTGTGAGGTAAGTCAGGCTAAGAATGAATGTTTGGCCTAAAGTCATCCAGTGAGTTTTGCAGCTTTCTTGATATGTTGCTTAATGTGGCTGCCATCGATTTCAACAGATTTGGGTGACAGTCTTCCTGCGGATCAAGGCCTGTAAATTAAACATGACAAGCTAACCTATCTAAATTATTCACGTTGCCCAGACTTTTTGATATATCTGCCAAAGCCACCGTCTCCAATGTGGAACTTAAAGACCTCAATTCTCCTTTATTTGCTAACATAGAAAGAGGCAAGGGAAATAATGATGATGAGTATTTTTTGCTGTACTTGAAGGATCTGCAAATTTTCCTCCTCTTATTATGATGGGAGCTCACCACCCTTTTAGATGTTCTAGAGCTTCAGAAAGTAAAGTCTTTGTATGTTCCCTCACTCCATCTCATGCCTTGTCTTCTGTGTAGCTGGATGTTTTTAAAGTTGCATTGGTATTGAAAGGATAGTCAAGGCAGGCTATTGAAAGGGCCAGACTTCGCAAACGATCCAGAGCAGCTCTTGGCCAGTTTCCAGTTGAAAGCAGGGATGGAGCAATCGGTCTTTTTCCTGTATGCACCAGGTTTGCATTTATTCTGATACGAGTCCATAATGTCCATCTTCTGCATCAGTTTGCAAACTTGAAGAAATTACTTTTAGGTAGTGCATATACCTTTCCCTAACACACATACTAGTTTGCATCATTAGTCCCAACTAGAGCAGACCCACTCAATCAACTGTTGAATTGTGAGGCAACACACAGCTAAATCTAATGGATTCAATGGGTCTACTTTAGTCAGGACAACAATAGGATTTAGGCCACTGTATGCAGCTTTCTCCACCAGAGCTGAAAAGTAAGGCATTAAAACCACATAATTACCTGTAATAAGTCAATGCTTTGGAAACAAGGGCATAATGAAGTTACATTTCAAAATTCATGCATAGGGTCAAAGTTACTTTACTGGTGTAATGAGCAATAGGCTCTAGCTACTTTTAAATGACATTTTTAACGGGATTTTGCCTGCATCTGCACAGCAGAAATGATGCAGTTTGACACCACTTTAACTGCCCTGACTCAATGCTATGGAATTCTGGGATATTTAGCTTTTTCGGTTACAGAACTGTGGTGCCACAACAAACTATGATATGAAGATTTTGAGTCATGTCAATCCGTAAATGTACTTGTTAAGAAAAGAAAAAGCAGTAAGCAACCTGATGACTCACTTTTTCAGCACCACAACTTTGCTACAACATTGTGACAAAGAAGAAATTACTGTACGCTTTAAACACTACAAAGAGTAACAGAACTACATTCTTTTGTGCTGAATTATTTATTGAATCTATAGCCTATTTTTCCCCTGGTATGAGATCTAAAATAGCTTAGAATTTGAGTCAAAACAACAGAGTTCAAAAGCCGTTAAGAAAAATTAAGCAAACTATCATATTAAAAACATTAACTTAAAGTAGTTCCTAAAAGGCAACTGAAAGATAATAATAATGATAATAATACAAACATTCAAATAGAAGCCCAACACATCTGATTAAAAATCATTCTTCAACAAAATCTTTCCAAAGTTGCTTTGAGGGACCATAGATCCCACAATCCTCCAGCCATCGGTAATGTTGGATTTGTGGTCGAAAAAGCATCCACTCAGCTATATTCCACTTCTCCATTCCATTAAGAAATAGAGGGTAGACTTTTTCCGTTGCTGTTATTAAAAAGTAGGTAGTCAGAAAACCTGGATGAATTTCTGTAAATCACCACGAAATCTAGCAGATGCCCTTTGAGGTACTTTCTGCCCATCCTTAAAACAAATGCAGTTACTGTTGCCACCAGTTGCTTGCTCAGCTCACGAGTTCTTGCTGCAGGGAAGGGACTAGCTTTGAGTATTCTTTCAAGCAGATTTCTTTAGGACTTGGGGGCAAGGGGAGCTTTGCTCCATTTCAGCCACTGGTATTTTGAAGGCATCTTCTTTATGTGGGTCTGACTCTTGAGCCGGAGAGAAGTTACCAACCACCAGGAAAACCAGTTAAGCCATAGGGCACACATGCAAGACTGTAATTAAGCTGGAGACTTTTTAAAAAGGAAAAGTATGTTTAGATAGGCTGAGATCATCTTGGAAAAGAACCAAAGGCCAGAAAAGAGCATGTTTCGGTTCCAGTTGAGTTCCACCATGCCTGATGCTTTAAGGATGCCTGGGAGCAGCCTCCTTACTTCTTCAGCTCCCAGTGTTCCCAGTGGAATCTGAAGGCCAGCACATTTGGATAACATCAGGGGGAAAGGAGGCACATTTAGGGGCACAGGTATGCCCTGTTCACATATATAGCATTGGTGGATGCTTCTCTAGTGATAAAAGGACCAGATGAGTGAAGGGTACTGGATCTGCCCGCTCTCATATCTTAGGCTGCATCTCCACTGTAGAAATGATGTAGTTTGATAGCACTTTATCTACTATCGCTCCATCCTACAGAATTGTGGGATCTGTATTTTAGTAAGGCACCAGCATTTTTGGCAGAGAAGCTAAAGACCTTGTAGAACTACAAGTCCCAGGATTGAGCTGCAGCATTTAAAGTGGTGTCAAACTGCATTATTTCTACAGTGTAGAGGCTCTCTTAGATAATTGTCTTACACTGAAGCAGAGCCATCTGGTCCTATGATTCTCAAGTTTTGCTCCTCCAGATGTTTTGGACCTCAGTCCCTTGAACAGGCTATGGTGGCTTTCCCCCAAAAAAGAACAACCAAAGAACTAGTGTTGGGAAACAGCAGGTTTTTTGCATTTGCCTCGCTTCATCTTGATCGAAACCAATCACAGTAGAATCAGAACCGTTTTCAAATGGGAGCGACAATCATATAACCTGATCAGCAATTTGCTTTAAATTATAGAGGGAATGCAGCCTAAGATGGGTTTCTGGAGTCATATGTGGAGTAAACATCTAGGCATGATATTGTGGGAAGCCGTTTGATGCAAGATCATGGTTGAGTTCTCTATTAGCAAAGAGACACTGCTCTCTCCTGAGCTTAATGCCACTTTATATGTTGGCTGCCAACAGTCAGCATAACACCAGTCATGTTCTAGAAAGTTTGAGGATGATGTTTACTAGAATGCTCTTCCCTCCTCCTAAGAGAAACCAAAACCCCTTCTCTGTGTTCCTTGCCAAGCGAAATCAATCTGCCCTTTAACCCTAGCCTACACAAAGCTTAAGTAAATGTTTACAAAATCTATCCCTGACAGTCCCTCTGTCTCCCTTGCTTCCTAAGCATCCCTTCTGAGTCTCAGACCAGCTCCTTTCGTCATTACCTAATAGCTGTTAGTACGGCTTCTGTGCCGAAGTATGTGTACTCTACTACCTTGTGAGGAACCAGGATGAAAACAAGACCAGGGGCCCATACACATTACACAGTTAGAGTGCTATGATTCCACTTTAGCTGTCATGGTTCCATCTTCTGGAATCCTAGGATTGGCAATTTACGAAGGGGCATTTAGAAGCATCCAGAGTGCTTTTCCAAGCTAAAAAAAATTCCTGCAGGATTGTATAGGATGGAATCATGGGAATTAAAAGCGGATATAATACTGCTATAATTGTGTAGTGTGAATGAGCCCCAGGTCACAGCCCACATGTACAAAGGAGAAGAAAACCCGTAGGGTATAAGGAAAAATTCCACTTGAACATGGAAGTCCATGGGCATCTTGGACAAGTCATATTCTCACAGCCTCAGAGGAAGGCAAGAGCAATCCTGCTCCAAATAAATCTACATTTGCCAAGATGCTCCGGCCTGTCCCCTCGTGTTTATGAAAACCTAGACCAAAAAGTCAGTCTTTTTAATGCAGGATAAAGGGTGCAAACACTGAATTGGGTCCAGGCATTGTATAAACAGCCCAGACCCGATTCAGAGTTTCGAAATTCAGGGTATATAGGTAATGTAGACAAGCCCTAAGACAGCAGAAGTTGTAGATATTCAATTAGACACATCTATATTACTTGTGATTCCAAAAATGAAGATGGCCATGTTGTTTCATTGCTAGTTTGTAATTAGTTCCTTTTTGTTTTTGCAAAACACACTCTCTCAGCCTCCAAGGATGGCAATTATGCCATAATTTAAGATGCCCCAACCCTCTTCTTAAAAATCTGCTGAATTTTAATAAAACAGATTTTGAATACAATCAAAAACCAGGAGAAGGCCAGCATTTGCTAGTTATCTTCAGATGCTTTGCATTTATTAGTCAGAAGGTAGAAGGAAGCTTACTGTTTAACAAGCAATGATATCAAATATTTCAACCAATAAAAGAGTGAAAAGGGTGTTTGTTTTGTAATGAAAGCCACACATTCAGCAAAGGCAAAGGTAGAATTCTTGAGAGGAACCATTTGGCCAAACCCATTTCCACCACCATAAAGATCCCAGTAAAATAACCTCCCACTGTCCTGATTTGACAGTGACTACTCTGTCCTCTCACTTTTTCAGCTGCTTTTAAAACATCCCAGTTTTTCTCTTCCACTTCCACTTTTTTCCTTGTCTCTTCAGTTTGTTTCCTTTGCTGCCAACTGAGTTCAAAGTGCAAATGCAGTTTGCACAATTCAGCAGCAGCAGGAGGAGAAGGGACAAACCTTGGCTCTTCCCAACATGGTCAGGCAAAAGCAAACTCCTGCAGCCCCTCCTAGCTTGTGTGTTCTTCCTTGCCATCTTGACCACACTTGGATATTGCTTGGCCATATTTGTCCCAGGTTTTCTAACAACAGTAATAGAACAATTCAAATTTCACTGGGAGGTGTTGAGGGAGAAAAGCCAAACATTGCAGAGTTTACAGAGAAGCCTCTGCTTCAGGTCTTGCTCTGTTTTGAAGCTAACCACAGTTAGCCTTAAAATGGATGCAGAAAGCAATTTATTTGTTAGCTCTGGAAAGAAAATGAAGGAGAATGTATGTGCAAGAATAAAGGCAGAAGAGAGCATCCAAGCCCCCAAACACTTCTGATCATGGTTAGGAAACTGGGGGTGTTATTTCTGCACCAAGATGTATGCCGTTATGTAAGGCATATTTTACCGTATATTTCAATTTTTCCCTTGACCTTACAATGCAAGGTGAAAAGGGGGGAAATCTAAAGTTCCCCATGTGAGCTAACCATAATTGGGGACTGCAGTTCCAGAAACACACTCGACATTATAATTTATTTCTGGCGTCGCATTCAAATCCCATTATGTGAAATCTGTTCCTGTTTATATTGTGTCGCGAGCAGCCCTGGTCTTACACTCGGCTGGGCAACATGCACCAAGGAGGGCAACAGCACCATTTTTAAATACAGCATCATTGATCACCACTTTTTGCAAGACAGTGTTGTAGTGGAGTCAGAGCTTGCAGAATCAAGTTGTAGCTGTGTTGGCCATAGCAAATCCAATCAAAAATCCACCAAACAGTGATACCTTTATCGGCCAACCAAAATGGACAATATACATGTTGCAACTAGCTTTCAAAGCTTCACTGGCTTCACTGGTGGCCCTATACAGAACAAAGGACAGTGTTAAAATGCCCTAATGTCCCATTCTCTCAAGCTGAACAGTTAATTTTAGTATAACATTCCAAATCTTTTGCCATGGAATCCAATAGGATTACAAAGGTTTCACTTCAGATGGATTGTGGCCATAGATGTGAGCTGGAAGAGCGAGGATTAAATGTAGTGGGCTTTAAAATAGTGTGTTGTTGTTTTTCTCCTTGGCGCTAACTAAACTCTTTAAGTCATTTGGCTGATTATTAATGCATAGCAAGTACCCAATTACCTTTTCAGAATTTGATTTCAGGAAATTGGGTGAAACAAACTGGAAAATTGAGTGGGTAAAACAGTCCATTGTGCTCTGCTCTCACCAGTCTACCTATTGAGGGAATAACAGTATTTTTGCCACCTGGAATTTGGAAAGACAATATTAACGACTATTTTAAAGGCATATGCCATCTATTACTGGATGTGTGTGTGCATGTGCACGCATGCCTTCAAGTTGCCTGCCAATTTATGGTGACCCCATGAATTTCATAAGGTTTTCTTAGGCAAGGAATACTCAGAAGAGGTGTTGCCAAAGGCCAGGTTTCATTTTAGAGTTGCTAAGGGCCTAAATACCCTAAAGGCACCACATTCTGTCTGATCTTGGAAGCTAAGCAGGGTCAGCCTTTTTTCTTTTTTCTTTCTTCCCATTCCTTTTTTCTTCCTTTCCATTCTCCGTCAATTGCTCCTCGATCTCAAATCTTCAATTGTTTTCCAGCTATTCTTTGTTAAATTTCCAAAGTCTAGCTATCATATTCTGCAATCCTAATTCTGCTTCTCTTTAGACCGTTCTGTCTTACTGAACATACCAGAGAAAGAGCCATCTACCCTAGCAAATTCCAGAGTTATAAAACTAATTAATGTGTTCAAGGATAATGTTCAGCATCATGTTCAGAATCAACATCATTCTTCGCCCTTCCATTCCACCCAGAATCTTAAGGGCTTTTTAATTAAAACAAACAAACAAACAAACAAACAAAGGATAATATTCAGCTTTGATCAGGGAATCTAGTGAATTAAGTCTCATTAGAAACAACTTGAATGAGTTAATAACTTAGGCCCTGGACAGACTGGCCTGTGTCTAGGGATAGCACATACTTTTGCTGCCGCTGTCATATTTTAGATAGTCTCCAGATTGGTTGCTGATCATTTCTGTCTCACTTTTCTGACTCTGAATTTGTAATTATTGCTTCAAAAGACAGAGAAGATGGGAAGAGGAGGAAGGCAGCCAAGAACTGAAACAGCTAAAACCAAAAGTCACCATTCATTCTGTATAAGCAAACTAATTATTAAGCCATTTTTCTTTTCGCAGAAGCACATAAAGTTGTCCTCCACTGTGTACAATTTGCAGATATGCAAAATGTACTGGGTTTTTGTATAGCTTCCCAGAACAGCCAGCCAAAGTGGGCAGGAGAGAGCCAACCTGTCTGTCTCAGCTGATGAGATGTTCCTTGTCAGGAAGCAGCAGACTGTAACCTCATAAAAACATGGCAACATCCAGAAGAGAGGGGGGAAAGCAGATTGCAACTATCCTAAACAATTACCTCCAACTGTGTTACACCTCCATATACAAGCCATTGACCAGATGTATTTACAGGCTCTCTCACAGTAAAATGTGAGTAATTCCTTGCCTATTAGTATGAGGGTAGAACTGAGTATGCTAGTAACAAGGGCATGTAGGGGTACAATTTTGGGCGGGAGGGAAAATAGTCTTTTTGACTATCCTCAGCACTCTTCTCTAGCACCACATCTCAAATGAGTTGATTTTCTTTCTATCTGCTTACTTTACTGTCCAGCTCTCACATCTGTACATGACGATGGGGAATATATTGGCTTGGATGATCCTCGCTTTAATAGTCAGTTGTTTATCTTTGCACTTGAGGATCTTGTCCAGTTCTTTCATAGCACCCCTTCCCAATCTCAGCCTTCTTCTAATTTCTTGATTGCAGTCTCCATTCTGTTTAGTATTTGATCCAAGGTATGGGGTCTCTGACTGCTTCAATTTTCTCATTGCCTAGGATGAATTCTTGTAGATCAATCCATGGTCATTATTTTTGTGTTTTTAGTGTTCAGCATTAATCCAACCTTGACACTTTCCTCCTTAACTCTTTTCAGTAATTGCTCCAAATCTTTGTTTGTTTCTCCTAGTAGTATTGTGTCATCGATGTATCTTGGGTTGTTCATGCTTCTTCCTCCAATCTTTACGCCTCCAGAATCTGAGTCTAAGCCTACTCTGTGTATGATATTTTCTGCATACATACTGAACAAATAGAGTGATAGAAGTCATCCTTGCCTTACTCCTTTGCCAATTGGGAATCATTCTGTTTCTCCATATTCAGTTCTGACTACAGCCTTTTGGCCTGAGTACAGGTTATGCATCAAGACAAGCAGGTGAAGTGGCACACCCATTCCTCTGAGAGCAAGCCATAGCTTTTCATGATCTATGCAATCGAGTGCAATCCTGCCTTATTCATTATGACACATCATGTTGACTAATGTGTTCCAATGCATGTTTTATAAATAATTTTTTTGTAGGAAAATAGAAATTTGAGAATGAAGGGGAGGGGACAGGGTTACTGTACATGGGGAAGGGATCAAAAATGTAACATAAATAAGAGTTTCTTGGACAATAAAAATAAACATAGGAAAAACTAGGCCGCTGGATAGATGCCTCCATCTCTGACATGTGCTCCTCAGGTGCACCAGTTCTGGCCTCCAAGCACCGAACTGCAAAAAGAAAGCCCTCAACAACATATAGGAGCAATTTTTGTTGAAACCCCTCCAAACACATCAGGAACCTAAATCTGCAAATGGCTTCAGGGGCACTTCAGCCTCTGCTGCTATAATGTTGACTTATAAAAGGTGGAGTGGAGGGAAAAATTCATATTAGAATTGGTGAATAATTATTTTAACCTACACAGTTATTCTGTAAATCTATTTTGGTTGCCAGCCGTTCCTTTTTTTTTAAACACTCCTTTTGTTTTATGTAACTTAACATTACAAAGAAAAGCAACCTCCGTGTTACATAGCGTGCTTATGGTAGCCGAAAATGGCAAGAAAAGCACTCATACAGCACTGAATTCCTCCACATAAATGGTGACAAACATATTTTCAATACCTGTGAATTGACTGCACTGCTGTAGCATCTCCTAACAATCTCCACTTCCCACAATTGCTGAAAGTGATTTATGAGGCATTACCTTGAAGGTAACTATTCAGAAATGGAAGTGGATTGTTTGCTATTTACAATTGTTATTTGCTGCTGGCGACTTGCTGTTAGGATTGGATGTATTTCTTTGACACTGCAGCACTTTTATTGCAGGGATAGCTGTATATTGTTGTATTACGGATAGCATTGCTTGTCCGTGGGCCCCTGGCAACAGCCACGAAAGCTTGAGTAAGGTAGACAATCGTTTTATAGAGGATTTTATTAACTTTTATTTATCCAGCAAAGGAAAATGAAATATGATACAGATACATATTAGGTGATTACAAGCAATTTCAATGAACACTACACATGCATCAACAAGAGCTTAGAGATGATCTTTATAGAAACACTACACATAGTCATCAAGGAATTACTGGCTAGCTTTTAATAAATACTACCAATGTATCATAAAATGAGCTAGAGGAAAAGAAATCACATGTTACACTTTCACTGAGACTGCAGCCAAAATAAATCAAGCTGGGCATCTCTCACCATTTCACCTTCCTTTTGTTTTGTTTTGTTTTTCAAAGTCCTCATTGTTTATCAGTGGGGCCTATACACATTGGTTGATGTTCCTAGGCATCTCCCCCTTACTTTTAACAAGAAAACTGGGCCAAAACTAAGAAAATGAATTTCAACATGGAGAAATTTAAGGTACTGCACTTAGGAGTATAAAAATGAAATGCATAGATACAGGACAGCAAACACCTGGCTTAACAAGACAGCATGTGAAAGGGACCTAGGAGGAGTCCTAGTAGATCACAGGTTGAACATGAGTCAACAGTGTGATGCCGCAGCTAAAAAGGCCAATGTGGTTTTAGGCTGCATCAATAGAAATATAGTGTCTAGATCAAGGGATGTAATAGTGCAGAATAACTTGTTTCCTGCTTTGGTCAGGCCTCACCTGGAATACTGTGTCCAGTTCTGGGCACCACAATTCAAAAAGGATGTTTAGAAGCTGGAGCATGTCCAGAAGAAGGCGACCAAAATGGTGAAGGGTCTGGAAACCATGCCCTATGAGGAACGACTTAGAGAGGTGGGGATGTTTAGCCTGGAAAAGAGAAGGTTAAGAGGTGATATGATAGCCCTGTTTGAATATTTGAAGAGATGTCATATTGAGGATGGACCAATCTTGTTTTCTACTGCTGCAGAGAACAGGACCCAGAACAATGGATGCAAACTGCAGGTAAAGAGATTCTGCCTCAACATTAGGAGGAACTTCCTGACAGTAAGAGCTTTTGACAGTGAAATACACTCCCTTGGAAAGTGATGGTCTCCTTCTTTGGAGGTTTTTAAACAGAGACTGGATTACCATCTATTGGGGGGGGGTGTCTTTGATTGTGAGTTCCTGCATGGCAGGGGATCGGACTGGATGGCCCTTGTGGTCTCTTTGATTCTGTGACACTATACACATGTAAATACATTTAGGCTGTGCATATCGTATTGTAATGTAAAGACATAATGTTAATTAAGCTAGTTGTTTATGTCATTGTGATTACCATTACATTCAGTGATAAATGGGAATTACAGTTTATGAGTAATATTAATACAAAAAAAAATTGCTATGGTGTGATATGGGAGATCAATGGGTGGAGGTGGGGTGACACCAAACCTAGTGATGCCACTATTCTTCAGGATGCCCCTAACTGTTGAAATGGTTGAAAGAAGAAAGTAGCTGCAATGTGGAAAAAAGAAAGGAAAAGGCTGCATGAGAACTGTGGATGAAGAGAAAAAGCAGTGAGAAAGATATGAAGAGTAGAGGGAGGAAGAGGAGGAAAGCTGGAATATGTGGTATTGTAGAGACAGAGGGCCTATACAGACAGGCCAAAATAACTCTGCTTCGGTTCACTTTGGAGGTATGCTGTTTAAATGATGCATGCGTCCTAAGAATCCGGAACCCGCGCCAAAGTTATAGTCCAGTCTTTAGGACAGGAGCGTATCTTTGGCATGGCTTCTGGACTCTTAGGACGCATGCATCATTTAAACAGCATACCTCCAAAGTGACCTGAAGCAGCTTTATTTTGGTCTGTCTGTATGGGGCCAGAGAGAAGAATCACCTGGATGAGTTAAATGGGTGAAAGGAAAAGCTCTGAATTGGAAGGACAGACCACCAGGACTGGAATGGAGGTGTTTCTAAGCAATGCAAAGCTGGATGCCTCAGCTTGTCTTCCACAAAAGAACTGCTAGCCTGAGAGAAGCCAACCACCCCAGGCTCCTGAGTTTCCCACAGAAGAGCATGACTGTTGCAATTCTGGTTGATTCATTGCTCTGGCCTAGCAATCTTCCAATTTGGAAAATATTTGGAGAATTCTGACTCAGGACAGAGAAGTTGCAGAATTCTTGCCCTTGGAGAAGTCTACCTGGTGGGCCTTTGCATGTGTCAGTGTGTGGTAATCATTCATTCACTTCCCTAGCGACTAGCAACTGATACAGAGATTCAGCAAAATGTCTTTTGGTTAGAGGAGCCTCTTTGGTACATCTCTGTACAAAGTTACTGCTCTAGGCTTGGCTTCCTTCCAATCCCTCTCCACTGGAAGACAGTTTCTCTTGCTGTGCCTTGCATCAGATAGGACTACTAGGTTGTTTCCCATTGCAGCATTCCCTCCAACTGCCCCGATTTGGCAAGGAGAGTCCTCATTAATCCTGGGGTCTCAGACTGGTCACTGTGGTTCTAGAAGTAGGCCTTGAAATCTGATTCACATAATTTCAATCAATTAAATCCAAAGAAAGACATATGCATCAACTTTTCCATTCAGTGACACTGGAACTCCCTGCCAAGGAATGTTAGGCTGGCTCCATCTCTGCTGAGCTTTTGGTGGACAGCTAAAACAGCGTTGTTCTGAGTGGCCTTTGGTCCCTGAAACTGTTGTGGCTGTTTTAATTGATTTTAAATTATTTTAAAGGAATATTTTAGTTTTACTTTAAAGGTATTTGTCTATTCGTTGTTGTGTTGTGTGCCTTCAAGTTGTTTCCGACTTATGGTGACCCGAAGGTGAATTTATCATGGGGTTTTCTTGGCAAGTTTCCCCATTGCCATTCTCTGAGGCTGAGAGAGTGTGACTTGCCCAAGGTCACCCAGTGGGTTTATATGGCTGCTATTAGGTTTGAACCTTGCTCTCCAGAGTCATAGTCAAACCATTGCACCATGCTGGCTCTGGCTCTCAGGTCCAAAACATACTGCAGAGATAATCCAGTTTGAGACTGCTTTAATTGCCCTGGTTTAGTGCTAGGGAATCCTGGGAATTGAGTTTACTGTGGCACCAGAGCTCTCTGACAGAGAAGCCTAAACGTCTCACAATACTACACTTCCTAGAATTCCCTAGCATTGAGCGAGGGCAGTTAAAGCAGTCTCAAACTGGATTACCATGTGTACTTGACTATAAATCAACCTCATGTATAAACTGAGTGCAGATTTTGGGGCCAAAATGATGGATTTTGATATGACCCATGGATATGTCACAGGTAAAACCTAGGGGCATTTAACAAAGGATATAAAGAACAAAGCAAAGGAAATACAATGCTGAACAACAAAATTCCAGGAGGCATAACTGTTTGTGCTCATACTCAAGGTTGGAGGGATGGGAGAGTAGAGTGGGGTCAATGCTTCCTTTCACCAAGGAATGGTTCCTTTTGTAAAATAAGAGTACATCACTTCCATTGACCCATGGATAAGTCGACTCAGTTTTTTGGGTCAAATTTTTTATCTAAATGTCTAGACTTACACAGTACATGAATATATACAGTATTTCTGCAGTGTGTTTTGGAGCCCCCTGTCTATATCTATATCTCTGGAGTTTATCACACAGGAGAAATTTCTCTTAATTTCGAATGAAAAAGTGGGGCCAGAACGCATTCATGTGAATTCGTTAGTTCAGCGAATTTATGTGAATTCGAATTGCATTCAAACCGACTTCCCATTGCCCTAAAATAGCTTGCCATTGCCCAAAATTGCGTGTGATCACCTCACATGCAATAATGTGAAACCCCATGATTGCATTCGGACTGACTTCCCATTGCCTGAAATTGCGTGTGGTAGTCTATCACGCAATAACGTTAAACCCCATGATGGCGTTCGGATTGCCATTGGATTATACTTCCAATTTCCCTCGTCTGATAAACTCTGAGGTCAGGGATTGCAGAACTCTGCCACTGGCTTTTAACATTTGTGCCTCCTGCCATTCTTTCAAAAATTGTCTAACAATTTAGAAAACAAGTGGCTGTTACCTTTGTGACTGTGGTTGTGTTTTTCTGTATTTATGGGCAATCCACCTTGTATAGTTAGAAAAGTCAGAACACAGTAGAACCTAAGTAGATGTGTTCTATTCTAATAGATGTGTTCAATCTATTTTGGCCAGGCCTCACCTGGAGTACTGTGTCCAGTTCTGGGCAACACAATTGAAAAAGGATGTTGACAAATCGAAACATGTCCAGAGGAGGGTGACCAAATGGTGAAAGGTCTGGAAACCATATCCTATGAGAAGAGCTGGGTATAGTTAGGCTGGAGAAGAGATGGTTAAGAGGTGATATAATATCCCTGTTTAAGTATTTGAAGGGGCGTCATATTGAGACTAGAGCAAGCTTGTTTTCTGCTGCTCCAGAGAATAGGACCCTGAGCAATGGATTCAAACTCCTCCCTCCTACACAGAGGCATAATGCAAACTAAAACAAATGATCAAATAGCCTAAGGATATAAAGCTTTTGTCCGAGATTTCAAAAGTTTTAGAAAACAATAAGGTTTTCAATGTGGGCTTTAAAACAGCAAGGTAAGGAAGAGTCCACAACAGTTTACAGAGAGGCAATTCCAGGAACAAGGGACTGCAAGAGAAAAAGGACAAAGCAGAGCCATGGAAGAGGAAACCCTACATATGAATGTCCTGTATTTTGCCTTGTCCTCCTTTGTGGTTAGGACATCTGGTCACCCTGCTTTAAACGACTGAGTGAGGAAGGGAGGCATGAGGGACTGCGGTGTCTCCCAAAGCCTTGCTCGCAATGTGCCACATGCCCTCCCTTCCTCACTCATTCGTTTAAAGCAGGGTGACCATATGTCCTAATGATGATGATGATGATGATGATGATGATGAATTTATTTCTATAGTGCCACCCATGTTTACAAATGATAGCCCAGGGGCCAGAACAAAGGACACTCCCCAGGACTCCCTTGCCTTCAGCCATGCCACTTAAAAGTGGGGCCAAAGTGGATTATTTCTGCAGTGCAGATGCAAGTAGGAAGCATGAATTTCCATTTCTATATGTTTTTTAAGCTTCTTTTTGGTAATGCCCTACATTTTTCGTTTCACAACAACAACACATTTATTTATATAGTGCCACCCATGTTCACAAACAATTGCAACCAAAGCGTAGCTCAGGGGCTAGAACAAAGGATGCTTCCCAGATTTCCCTGGCTTTCAGCCATGGCAGTTAAAGAGGTGCCAAACCGGATTATTTCTGCAGTGTGGATGCAGGGTAGACAGCATGAATTTGAGTGTTTTT
>NC_056527.1:161320462-161395879 GCF_019175285.1 Sceloporus undulatus
GAGCTTCTGTTTGGTAATGCCCTACATTTCCCCATCATCATCATCATCATCATCATCATCATCATCATCATCATCATCATCATCATCATTTTGTGAATTTAATTAATTTCTTTCCAGGGGATTTTGACTGAATAATAATAATAAATATTGGGGGATTTTGGTAAAACATGCCGGGGAATGCATATCTTTGAGGCTTGTTGGCAACACTGCAAGTTGGAAAGGCTGCCTCCTTTGTCTCCCTCTGCCTTAGAGGAAGAGGAAGAGGAGGAGGAAGAAGGCACCAATTCCTCCTCCTTCTCCTCCTCCTCCTTCCTTCAAATAGCCCAAAAACTGCACATGGCTCTGGAGGCGGAGCAAGGCCAGAGCTGTGCAAAGAAAAGCCACAACCACACCTCCTTTTGTGAGGAGGCAGCAACACAGGGAAAGGGATGGAGAGAAGCAGCAGCTCTGCATCCTTCTTGGCTTTGGGAAGAGGGAGACTCAAGTCTTTCTGTGTGTGGGGGGGGGAAACCTCCCTCAGGAAGGGTTTGGGGTCTCTCCTGACCCTGCAGAGGAGATTTGGGTTTGTTTATATACACTCATCCGTCCATATTTGCGGCTTTGATATTATCAGATTTGACTATTCACGGACTTGAATATGTTCTCTCTAGGAACATGTAGGTCCTCCAGTGCAACTCTATGGTCAACTTTAACTAAAAGTTGCACCGAAAGGGCCCTAGAGATTCCTAACAGAGAATACTCTACTAGGCATTTGTAGCTCCTCCGGCGCAACTCTGGTTGGTGTCTGTCGGACCTTGACCACAGAGTTGCGCTGGAAGACCTAGAGATTCCTAGAGAGGTGTCCTCTCAGGTAAAAACATGCACGTTTTTGTTATTTGTGGTTTTTCCATATTGTGCCCCTAACCCTAGTGACTACGGAGGAACAAGTGTGTATTAAAATAGAATTAAATGACTACAACAATGAAAACAAATTCAGTACTAAAATCCAATTTAAAAGGTGTAAAATGCTTAAAATACATCAAGGCAGAATTTTAGGCCATTCGTTAAGAGCTTCCTGGCCCTCACCCCAAAATGGCCGCTTCTTTCGCACCGCCACCGACCCCAAATGTTGATAAAAATGGCGAGTTAAGGTGCGCATGAGGTGCACTGTAGGTTTTATTTTCCTGGTTGAGGCAAACGTGTACCCATGTTCAATTTGTGTTTATGGGTCCTGGTCAGGACATCTTCATTGTCCAGCTCTCACATCCAGAACAATAGGGAGAGAATAGCAAAGTGTCCTGCACTATGTATCCCAAAGTAAATGTACTTTGGAGATACTGGAAAACCTTTATGTATCAAACTGTATTCATATGTGTTAAAACCAACACCCTAATGACAGACAGTGAAATTAAATCGCCACATATATAGCTACCAATGAAATTGCTAATGAAGGCCGTGTACAGGCCGCCAAAGAGCGCCAGCCTGTGGGCGGAGTCACGGCATAGCATCCGCATGCTCAAAGCCGTGACCCCGCCCCCATGGCGCCATTTTAGTGTGCGCCTGTTGACATGGCATGAGCCATAATGACACCACTGTGGCACAGTGCCCAAACGGCACAGCACAGAAAGGGCGTCATCATGGCACCCCTTCCAGGATGCTCAAAAGAAACTGCCTTTCACGGCTTCTTTTTGTGTCCTCCGGAGGCCACGGCGTGCGGGTTTCGTGGCGCCAGTCTGGGTCCCTTCCAACTCTGATTTTCTGATTCTATAGAGTTTATCACACTGGGGATGCTTTCGGCATTAAAGAGAGATTAAAGCACATTTAAAGCATCCCACAAATGAAGCAGAAATGGCGAGTAATTGGCGAGTAATGATTATCACACACAATTGCACAAATAAAATGATATCGGAAATGCATTGTCACTGAAATCCCGAAATGATGCACATTAATGCTTCTTTGTGACTTTAATGGTGGGTTTTGTGCGATGTTGTGCAAAATCGTGCATATTTACGCAATTCTTCTTCCAGGATGTTTACGGGATAAACTCCTGATATCCTTCACGTGATTCTATGTTTTGATTGTAAGTTCCTGCATGGTGGAATGGGGCTGGAGAGGCTGGCCCTTGCGGTCACTCTAGGATTCTCTGATTCTGTGCTTTGATTGAGAGTTCCTGCATGGCAGGAGGATTGGACTGGGTGGCCTTTGTGGTCTCTTTCAGCTCTATGATTCTATGCTTGTGAGTTCCTGCATGGCAGGGGGGTTGGAGGGGTTGGCCCTTGTGGTCTCTTCCAAATAATGATTCTGATTCTTTGCTTTGATTGAGAGTTCCTGCATGGCAGAATGGGGTTGGAGGGGTTGGCCCTTGTGGTCTCTTCCAACTAAATGATTCTATGCTTTGATTGAGAGTTCCTGCATGGCAGGAGGATCGGACTGGATGCCTCTTGCGGTCTCTTCCAAGTCTATGATTCTCTGAGAGGACTGGATGTACTCTCTTCCAACTCCATGATTGTATGCTTTGACTGTGAGTTCCTGCATGGCAGAATGGGGTTGGAAATTTGGAATGGAGTTAATTGAGAGGAGTGGATGGCCCTTGCATTCTCTCTTCCAACTCCATGACTGTATGCTTTGACTGTGAGTTCCTGCATGGCAAGGGGGTTGGAGTGGGTGGCCCTGGGGTCCCTTCCCAGTCTATGCTTCTGACCCACCAGAGGTAGGGGCCCCTATTGCCCACCCCATAGAGCTTCTCAAGGCCTCCCTCCCTCCCTTTTGGGAGCTGTCCTGCTGCCTTATAGACAACAAAGGAAAGCAGCCTCAGCCTGGGCTGGGAGGGGCGTGGCAGGGGAGGGCGGGGCCAGACCGGGTTGGCCACGCCCCTTTGGGGGAATTAGCCAATGGCGAGGCCGGGTGTCCGCCTGTGCTGCCGGGGCAGTGCTGGCTCCCTCCCTCCCTCCTTCCGCGGAGTGTCTGGCTGCAGCAGCGGAGGCTCAGACGGAGGAGGGAGGGAAGGGAAGGGAAGGGAAGGAGGCCAGCGGTGAGTGGCGGCTGGGAGGGGCCCTTCCTTCCAGCATTGTGGCCCGAGGAGGAGGAGGAGGAGGAGGAGGAAGGCCAGGCAGGGGGCCAGGAGGAGGAAGGAAGGAAGGAAGGAAGGAAGAGGAGCCCAGGACAAGGCGACATCATCACCATCATCATCTTCATCATCCTCCAACACACAACAGCCTCCCCCCCCAAAGAAAAAGGCAGGCCAAGGAAGAGACAAAAAGAAAAGGGGGCAATCTGGGTTGGCAGGGGGCGGGGGGCACCCTCTGGATCTCGGCTTCTGCTGCTTTTTCATCATCCTCATCATCCTCGTCTTCTTGAAACCGGATTGCCCTCGCCACGATCGCCTTCTCCTTTCTTCGGGACGATCCACGTTTTAGAGACCGCTTCGCCCCCTCCCTCTCCTCCTCCTCCTCCTCCTCCTTTTGTTCGCGGCTGGAAGGAAGGAAGGAAGGAAGAGCGAGCCTCCTCCGCTCTCCGGCCATCTGCCTCGGCGGCGCCTCCTTTGTGTCTGATTTGAGGGCTGGGGGAGGGGGCTGGCTTGGCTTCCCTCCTTCCTTTTCTCCTTCCCTTTCTCATCCCTTCCTTCCTTCCCTTTCTCCTCCCTTCCCTTTCTCATTCCTCCCTCCCTCCCCTTCCTCCTTCTTTTCTTCCTTCCCTGTCGCCTGTCTCCCTCCCTCCCTCCTTGCCTTCCTTCCTTCCTTCCCTGCTTCCTTCTTTCCTTCATTTTCTTTCCTTTCTCTTCCCTTCCTCCCTCCTCCTTTCCTCCCTCCCTTCCTTCCCCAGCTGGAGAGGCAATCCAGGGGCAATCCAAGGGGAGGCCAGACCCAGAGGAGGAGGCCCTGCATCCCTCCCTGCTTCCATCCTCCCGCACGATGCCCAGCTCCTTGTTCGCGGAGATGGAGCGGAATGGGAGCGTTGTGGGAGGCGTGGGAGGCGAGACCTTGGACGACCAGCGCGCCCTCCAGATCGCCCTGGACCAGCTCTCCCTGCTGGGCTTGGACAACGACGAGGCCGCCTCCCTCTACGACAACGAGCCCAGGAAGAAGAGCGTCAACATGACCGAGTGCGTCCCGGTGCCCAGCTCCGAGCACGTCGCCGAGATCGTCGGCAGGCAAGGTGGGCTTGCAGGGATGATCATGAGGAGGATGAGGATGATGATGGGGAGCACCTGGGAGGGAGGAGGGATGGGAGACAGCATCCCTGTGGGCACCTGGCAGCCACAAGACAAAGGGAGAGGGGCATCAAAAGGTGTGTGTGGGGGGGTCTTCTGGACCCCCTGGGGGCATCTTGGGGGCGAGGAAACAGCAGCCCCCCTGCAATTCAATGGGAGCTCCCCCCCCCTTCTGGCACCACGAGACAAAGCAAGAGGAGGCAGTGGTTGGGGTTGGGGGGTGTTGTGAGGGGCAAGAGGGGGGTTTGTTGGCCCACAGGGTTGCAGAAACAGCACACACACCCTGCCATTGCACCCCTGTGGGCACCTGGACACAAGGCAAAGCAAAAGGAGGCAATAGGAGGGTGGGGGATGTATGGGGGGATCAAGATGGGGGCATCTTGAGGGGTGAGGGTTGAGGGAACAGCATGCCCCCCTGCAATTGTAGTGTACAATGGGTCAACAAACCTCATCTTGCCCCTCACAACAAACCCCCACCCACCATTGCTTCCTCTTGCTTTGTGTTGCGGTGCCCAGGTGCCCACAGGGGTCGCCTCCTGTCAGATTGCAGGGTGGCTGCTGTTTCCTCACCCCCCCTCAAGATACCCCCCATAAGGGTCAACAACCCCATATTGCTCCCCACAACACATCCCACCCTCCCATCACCCTCTCACTTTGTGTTGTGATGCCCAGGTGCCCATAGGAGTCTCCTCCCATTGAATTGCGGGTGGGGTGGGGACACCCTGGCCTCCCTTTCCTCACCCCCTTCCATGCCCCTTAAGACAAAGAGAGTGGAGCCCAGGGTGGATGGCTTTCTCCTCCCAGTTGTCTGCCTTCTCCTTTTCCTCAGATGTGGCTGTGCCACCCACTCACCCACTCCCTGCATGGCAAATGCCATTGGGTGCCTTTTGTTAGGATATGCTGAGGGGTGTGGTGGATAGGGATGGTTATAATCCCCCCTCCTTTAAAAAAAACCTTTCTTTCTTTCTTTCCTTCCATCCTTCCTTCCTTCCCCTGGCATTTAGTGCCTTTGTGGTCTTTGTGTTGATTTGGGCCAGGATTTGGTACCCACGCCTCTGCTGCTGCTTTGTTGAGGTCTGCCTTCCTCTCTAATGATGGAGCCCCAGTGGATTGTTATTGTGGGCTTTTCTTTGTGTGTTGCCTGGTTTGGGCCGCCCTCTGGCGAGGGAGGCGAGGTGGACGGTCTCTTGGCATGCATTGCCTGAGATCTGGATGTATGTTGTTGTTGTTGTTTGTGTATTGTTGGTTTTTCCTCTCTCTTTTTTTCTCTGTCTGCCTTCCATCTTTCCCCCTTCTTTTTCTCTCTCCCCACCCCCCATCTCTGTCCAACTGATGCCCTCCGAAGAAAGGGTTGGGCCAATGGGAGTATGTGTTGGCTTCACGGGTTGGGGGCAGAGGGGCGTGTTGTGTTGGAGTGACCAACCTTGGCAATCCTGATGCCTGTTGTTCTCCTGATGGGTGTTGTTGGGGATGGGAGGGGATTCAAGCTGGAAAAAGGCAATGGCACAAGTAGGAACAAATAGGGGACATGCTGGGCAGGTTAGGGTGGATCCTTCCTTTGTTGCTTCCCCCAAAGCTAGAGATGTAACCCTTTCTTTCCCTCCTCCACTCTTCCCTCCCTCATTCCTTCCTTCTTCTCCTCTTCAGGTTGTAAAATCAAAGCACTCCGGGCCAAGACCAACACCTACATCAAAACCCCAGTCCGCGGGGAGGAACCGCTCTTTGTGGTGACAGGCAGGAAAGAAGATGTCGCCATGGCCCGGCGGGAGATCATTTCTGCAGCAGAACATTTCTCCATGATCCGTGCCTCCCGGAACAAAAACACCGTCTTGAATGGGACGGTGCCCAGTCCTCCCAACTTGCCTGGGCAGACCACCATCCAAGTGCGGGTGCCTTACCGCGTGGTTGGCCTGGTGGTGGGACCCAAAGGAGCCACCATCAAGCGGATTCAGCAGCAAACGCACACCTACATTGTCACGCCCAGCCGTGACAAGGAGCCTGTCTTTGAGGTGACTGGCATGCCAGAGAACGTGGACCGGGCCCGGGAGGAGATTGAAGCCCACATTGCCATGCGCACCGGTGGCATCATTGAGCTGACCGACGACAATGACTTTCATGCCAACGGCACCGATGTGGGCTTTGAACTGGGTGGTGGTGCTGGCAGCCTCTGGAGTAAACCCACCCCACCACCTCCTCCACCTCCCCCACCACCGCCTCCTCCTCCACCACCACCACCCTCTGCGCCTCCAACACCTGGCCGCAAACCTTTCTGCAGCTACCGCAACGACAGCTCTAGCTCGCTGGGCAGTGCCTCCACTGACTCCTACTTCGGTTCTGGAGGCAGCGCCCGCTTGGCTGACTTCAGCCCACCCAGTCCAGCCTTGAGCTTCCCTTCGCACAATGGTGGCAACCACAACCACAATGGCTACGGTGCCTATGGGGAGGGCCTCTCCTCACCTGAAGGCTGTGGCTCCTCTGAGCTGCCCGGCTTTGAGTCCCCGCCGGGCTTTGACTTGGCTCCGGCACCTCCACCCACTGCGCCCTTGCTCTGGTCCCAGTTCGAGCGTGGGAGCCCTGCCTCGCCCACTGCACTCGCCTTCCCTGCTGGCAGCGGCAATGGTGGCCCGCCTCCCCCAAATGCCAACCTGGCCTTGCTGGCAAGTGGCAGTGGTGGCGGGCAGAGGCGTGGTGCTGGGCCGCCTCCTCCTCCGACACGGATCTCCCCGCCTCTGCATGGTGGAGCCGGAAGTGTGGTGTTGGCAGTTGAGCAGCAGCATCCTTTGGCACGACGGGTGCGGAGCGACCCGGGAGGCCGCCTCATTGCCGCCGCTGTAGCTGCCGCCGCCGCCGCCGCTGCTGCAGCCTCTTCATCTTCTTCCTACCCTCTCTATGCCAACGGGCTGGGTTGCCACTTGCCCGGCTTGCCCTCTGACTCCTCGGCCTCCTCTTCTTCCTCCTCTTCGTCCAGCTCTTCCTCCAGCTCCTCTTGTTCTTCTTCCTCCGGCCTGCGACGGAAAGGCAGCCGCGACTGCTCCATCTGCTTCGAGAGCGAGGTGATCGCAGCCCTGGTGCCCTGCGGCCACAATCTCTTCTGCATGGAGTGTGCCAACCGGATTTGTGAGAAGACGGAGCCCCAATGCCCAGTCTGCCACAGTGCTGTCACCCAGGCCATCCGCATCTTCTCCTAGGAAATCTCTCACTTCAAAAGTCTCAATCGCTGCATCTGCACTGCAGAAATAATCCGGTTTGACACCATTTTAATTGCCATAGCTTAGTGCTGTAGAATTCTGGAAACTGTAGTTTGTTGTGGCACTAGAGCTTTGCTAGATGAGGGTCAGGAGGAAGAAGCTGATGAGTTGGAGCTCTGATGCCACAACAAATTTATAATCCCCTGAATCCCATAGCATTGAGCCATGGCAGTTAAAGTGGAGTCAGACCAGATTATTTCTGCAGTGCGGATGCAGCCTACGCCTATCACCCTCTCTCACTCACATGAATATTTTGTGCGCACAACAAGATACACACCTCTAAGCAACCTCTTCCACTCGCGTATATAATCCTACATATAAATATATATAGATGTGTATACTCTCCGCGTTGGGCTTTTAAAGCTGCAGTATCCGCACATCCCAAAAAAAGGAAAACACAAATTGAAGAAGTGACAATAGAGGGGACCTGGTGTTTTGCAAGATGGTTACCATCTTTTTCTTAAATTTTGATATTATTTTGCATTGAGTGTTCTTGTAGCCTAGGATGGGTTAAGGGGGATATTTGTAACATCTGGTGCATGCTATAAATATTAAGGAACGACATTCTAGTAATAGACTAGTATCTACACTTTCTCTTTGAGCCAAGCTTCCAAAATGCTTCTCTTTCTCTCTCTCCTCTTTCTCTCTTTCTTGTCTTTCACACTTTTCTAAATTAAAGTAGGAAATGCATATTGGATTATGATGGCGTGTGAACAGTTAGTATAATGTGCTGGTAGTTACTTAGATTGCTTACTGAGACATAAATCTATGGATGGATTACTTTCCTTGAATGTTCTTGAAAGGGCAAGGTTTTTTTTCCTGTGAAAAAAAGTTAATAATAATGATGATAATAATAATAATTAAAAAAAACTTATGATACTGCAGCTTTATCAAAGAAAAAAAGGAAACTGTAACATATCTCTTATATATATATTAAAATGTTTAAAGGTTTTAAAGATGAATTGCATTAATACAGATTGAAGTATTTTATTCTTTTTTGACTTGAAAAATTATATTTCATATTGCAAAGATGTTTACAAGTATTTTAATTTAAGTTCAGTGAACTTTTTTGTAGCTGGGTTAAATCTTTTTTATTTTTTAGTATGGCCTTATGGCAAAGAACACTGTATTATTTTACTATCACACAATTGTGAATGGAATTACAAAACCATAAATGTGTAATACTTTGAACAGTATTCTGTTGGGATGGAGATTTTTTATAGGTTCAGGAAAAAAGAAATCTTTTAAATCTGCTTCACCCAGCATATTTTCTATTCAGTGATATGAAGCATATTTTATTCTATATTATTACAAAAATGGAAGCGTTTAAGCATACATCAAAAGGAACTGTTGATGCTTTCTAACATTTGTATAAATAGAATTCAGTGGAGATTACAAAAAAAATTCTGTTGCACCACTATAGTTTAGTATTTCTATTTTAATACATTTGTTTACCACTTCTTTATGTATATGTAGGTGATATTACTTGATCTTAAATGTACTTTACTGAGCAAAGTTTAAAAAAAACAAAACAAAGTATATTTTATTTTATGATAAAGGGCCTTTAACCTCATGGTCAAATACTAATATTATATTTGCTGAGACAAGATTTGAAATTGTATCAAGAGTTTTATTTTTCTGACATTTAAAGTTCTACATAATAAAGGTAAAACTTAAGTAATGGTGCTACTTCATGTTTTTTTAAGTATTTCTATATAAATAAAATATTACAGAAAAGCAGCTGGTGTTTTTGATTAGATTTTGGTGCTGTTTTGTATTTCGGTGTTGGAGATGAGAAAATCCAGTGTATGTCTTTAATGGGACATGATTTTTGAACGTCTTTTAAAAGGGGTTGCATATTTTGGAGTGGGTTTACCGAGGTGTCTGTACTTGTTAGCAAGTTCTTGCTGTCTTGACATGTTCTCCTTTGTTTCAGGGTGTAAAGTCTACACAGTGAGCAGGCAACTGACTTGTATTGCAAATATGCTTTTCCAATGTGTGAATTAGCTCTCATACTCACTTCTGTATGTGTATATACTACAGACCTGTGAACGTGTGACTGACCCACCAGGCCGAATGCAATACCCAAATCTGCAAACAAAACATCCTGCTTTTGCTACCTGTCTGGGAAGGTGAGAGCTGAGGATCGCTAAGCAAATGGCAGACCACATTATCTGACCTGATGGTCTATATTTGGCCTGTAAGGTTATACCTTATGCATTAATGGTTCACTGACATTCTTGTTAAGAGTTAATGCTGGACCTCATGAAGTTAGCTGCAGATTGGAAAAAATGTGCAGGTAGGGTTTTCCTCTATATCACTCTTGATAAAGATATGTAACCTTTTTTTTTTCTATTGATGTTATTAAGGCCTGTTGCAGACTGCCGGAATAAAGCTGCTTCAGGTCTCTTTGGAGGTATGCTGTTTATTTTTTTTTTTATTGTTTTTATCTTTTTCACATGTACAATATTATATACAAATTAACATCACCAATTCATTTCTTATAAACTGTACATACATTCCTCTCCCGATGAACTTCCGTTCTAACTTCTATTCCCTTCTTCCCAATCTCCTTCCCTTTCGCTTACACAAATAACAAAATATTAACCATTATCCATTTGTGTTTTGGAGGTATGCTGTTTAAATGATGCATGAAGAGTCCGGAGGTCGCGCCAAAGCCACACTCCATTCCTAAGCACTGGAGTGCAGCTTTGGTGCAGCTTCCGTATTCTTAGGATGCATGCATCATTTAAACAGCATACTGTACCTCCAAAGAGACCCGAAGCAGCTTTATTTGGGCAGTCTGCAACAGGCCAATGATTAGTTAACTTGGAAGTGCCTGTTGTAAATACAGCTGGCCCTCCACATTTGCAGCTTTGACTTGGGCAGATTTGATTACTTGTGATTTTGATTAATATGCTCTCTAGGAATTACTAGGTCCTCCAGCACAGCTCTGCCAGAAGTTGACCATAGAATTGTGCTGGAGAACCTAGAAGTTCCTAGAGAAAGCACTTCTCAGGGCATTTGTAGGCCCTCCAGCATGATTCTATGATCAACTTCTGGCAGATGTTGACCATAAGAGTTGCATTGGAGGAACTGGGGATTCCTAGAGCAGTGTTCTCTATGGTAAAAAAATAGTATTTTTGTTTAAAATATTCTTTTTTTCCACATCCACAGGGGTACTTCACCCCTAACCCCAGCGAATGTGGAGGGACCACTGTAGATCAGTGGTTCTCAAACTTTGGTCCTTCAGGTGTTTGAGACTTCAAGTGCCAGTAACCCCAGCCACCTTTGTGTCGGTCTGTGACCATAATAAAGATTCCTTTTCCAGGCACCTTAGCCAATGGTCAGGGATTCTGGGAACTCCGGTTAAGAAATGGATGGAGGACCACAGATTGAAAACCACTGAAGTAAATGAAAAGTATCTACATCTTAAAAGTTTCAGTTACTATGTACTGTATATACTCATGTATAAGTCTAGAAATTTTAGTCAAAAAATTGATCCAGAAAACCTGAGTCGACTTATCCATGGGTCAATGTACCTTAACTCATATTTAACAAAGAATCATGCCCTGGCGAAAAGCAAGAGTGTAATTTATCTGGAAGCACTGACCTCCCTCTACTATGTATTTCATCCAGCCAGCCTTCAGGGTGACCACAAAGAACATTGTTTTCCTTTGCTCCATATAATGGGACTTGTTACATACTCTAAAGTTTTACCCTCAACGTATCCACGGGTCATATCAAAATCCTTAATTTCGCCCCCCAAACCTGCCCTCAACTTATACATGAGGTCGACTTATAGTCGAGTATATATGGTATTTCATTATGATCTGTGAGTACAATCCAGTTTTAAAAACATGCATGCTGGCATCCAAGCCCAGTGGTACTGAAAATCACATGCTCAAGTGGATACTACCTACGTGACCTTTTTCCCCTCCTTTGGCAGTGTGTAACTTCTGATACTTGTATGCACTGGCTACAATACAAGCATGGCCTGATCTTGAAGTCTGGCCATGTCAGCTTTGTCCAACTGGAAGAAGATGGAGCTGACAACAGTTCAGCCTGGCTGAAGCTGCACACTCCTAGTGTGTTGAACTGCATATCCTATGATCCCCAGACAGCCTGGCCATGATGGGAATTGTATTCCAACACACAATCAGGGCACTGACTTGGGGCAGGCTAATATATGGTTTCCAGTGGACATACGTATGCCATTTGATGGATCAAACTACTGAAATACTGTATCTTCAATAGACCTGATTCAGGTAACAGATGAAGCAGGGGCGTGCCTCCCATAGCAACTACATTGCTTCTGAGTAACACCGTTTTTAGACTACTATTTTAGATTGCCGGTGAATGAAGTTATTGCACCAGGATCCAATGGTCTTGCTGTGTATTTAAAAAACAAAACTGTGCTTACAAAAGTGCATGGTAGAGAAAGAAATCCTAGCCATGCCTGCTCCCTGATGCAGTAGTTTTCTATCTGCAGGGGAATGGTTTTTCTTGGTGAAGCATTTACCTGTGCAGTCTTCTTGACCTAACAACAATCGTAGTGAGCAAAATAGGAAGCTGCCTTCTACTGAATCAGGCTGACTGGGATTTCCAGCCAATTTGGGATTGTATACACGAAAGCTGTTTTCCAAGCTTTTCCTAGGTTGAACCTGAAGGCTTCAGCAAGACAAACATCTGCTTGTGGGATTGCAGTGTAAACCAGTGCTTCTTAGGATACCTGATGTAAGGGAGACTCAGTGATCCCCCTTCTCCTAACATGCCAGAGACTGTTATCATATTTCTGCCCATTGGCTACAACTCTTTCTTTCCTGGAAAGTTACAACTGATGGTGCATGGACCAGCACAGGTCTCCGGCCCACCATTTGGAGTAGCACTGCTGTACATACAAAACTCTTGGAATCTGGACTTCTAAAATAGATTTCATTTATAAAAAGCGGTGTGACTTCTCACTCGGTTTAAACTCACAGATGGTTTCTCTCAAAGAAGTAGCAGGATTAGCTTCTTCTAGCATAGAAAGGAGGAAGGCAGTGGGAGGGAAAAAATGTGGCAACACCTTTAAGACTGATTTTTATTTCTTGCAGGGGCTTTTGTGAACCCACTTCTTCGGATGCAGTATGACTCAGGTATAAAGTACTGTATATTTATATAGCTTTGGGAGTGGGGTAGAATGTAATAGGATCCAGAAAAATGTAAATCATGTTGCCCAACCCTTTCAAAATTTAGGGCAAGAGACATGATTTGCAACTTTCTGGGTCCTATTGCATTCTGTCCCACCCCACTAATGTATAAATATGCTTTATACCTGAGACCTTAATACCACAGTACTGAATCCAAAGAAGTGGGTTTATATCCATGAAAGCTCATGCTAAAATAAAACCCAGTTAGTATTATAGGTGCTGCCGTTTCCCTTTTTTTATGCCTCACCCACCCTTCCTCTTTTTTATACAATGTTGCCTGGGTCTCATTGGTCATCCAAAGAATTTTATGTATCATGGCTCTTGCCTATGTTGGTTGAAGAATTATGGGAGTTGCAGTCTAAAATGCTAACTTTTGTAAGTTCTGTAAAAGAGGCATGATGCATGTGTCCTAAGGGGCCAGAAGCCATGCCAAAGCCATGCTCCAGTCCTTATGCAAAGTCATGGAAAAGTTACTTGTTGGACAACAACTCCCAGAATCCCTTAGCCAGCATAGTTGGTGGCCAAACTAGGGGCATGCTGGGAGCTCTGTGCATGGGTAATTTAAGTATAGGGTGCAATGTGCCATGTTAGTAAAGTTGTGAAATGGTTTGGTACCTCCAGCTTTGGCATTGCTTCCTGGGTTTGGGGGTTTCTGAGGCACTTCTGAGATATCTGCTGTTTTTAGAAATGACATTGCTGGGGCGCCTTTCTTCCTTGAAACAAGTTATCCAAAGTCTGGGTCACATAGCAGTGCAAAGCACAAGAGTAGCCCCATGAACTGAACCATCAGCCATTGAGTAGGTTTCCTTGCATGTATGCGTGTATGTACCTTCAAGTCACCTGTCGACTTATGGCAACCCCATGAATGTCACAGGGTTTTCTTAGGCAAGGAATATTCAGAGGTAGCTTTGCCGCTTCCTTCTTCTGCAGTAGCTAGTATTCATTGGTGGTCTCCCATCCAATTATGTACCAGAGCTTACCATGCTTAGCTTCCAAGATGACATGGGAACTGGTACCTTTAGGGTATTTAGGCCCTATTGGGTTCTCTATTTTACACCCCCCCCCCACACACACAATAGCCTGCCAGAATAGCTTCATGTTGTCTGTTCCTCCTTACTATAGGCAATTGGTTCCTACGTCAATGCTTACAATTTGGAAGAGTGTAAATATGTTGCAAAAGCCCAAATGTGTTGATGGTGGCCATTTGAAAAGACCAGGCATTTTGTGAAGACTTTGGGCCTGCTTCTTTATTTCTGTTGGTCTGCATTTGTAGTACAGGATTCAAGGGAAGGGGCACAAGCCTTTCTGCTAAAATAATAAGGGCTATTGCATGACTTATGAGTTCTGGAGTCCTTTTACCCTATCCAATTATGGTGTTGCGATTTGTTTTAATTGTCATGGCAATATTTTGTGGAATTTGGGGATTTGTAGTTTTAGGATGTTCTCTGGCCAATAATGTTAAATACTGCCTCCCAATAGAAAATCTCAAGATGGTGACAGTTGAAGGCAGAATCATATCCCTATAAAGTGAAAGGGCCCCTGGCCAGTTTAATCCATCCATTTATATTTGCCTTCTGTATACTTAAAAACAAATCTTTCTGAAATGAAAGGCACCGTTCCTTTGCTGTGAGTTGGTGCTTATTTGTGTCCTAGCAGGCATTTTCTTGGAAGAGGCATTCCTCTTGTGTGGGAGTGGAGAATGCCTCTTGAGACTATGAATGCCACTTGCATTTATGATGGGCATTTGTAATAAGTTTTATATAGCATTCACTCGCCCACATCCCTACCGCTCTGTTAATCAGGATGTCTTCATAATTGGTTAATATTTTTTAAAATGAATTAAATATTGAAGCCTACTAAACTGTAATAACAATTTTCTGTGCTCAGATGAAGTCTGTGGTTCTCTTTCCTCCCTTCTTCCCTTGCTTTTTCTGTCAATAAATTCATGCTCAGATTTTATGCCTGAGTAAGAAATTGCAACTTGGTTATTGGCTGACCTGCCTGTAACTTCTTCGTGTCTCCTGACCCTGTTCTTTCCACTCTTGCATTCAGCTGAGCTTTCACAGAAATGCACATGGCCTTCTACATTTGCACCCTTGACTTTTGCAGATTTGATTATTTGCAATGTTGATTAATATGTTCTCTCTAGGAATCTCTAGATCCCCCAGCGCAACTCTGCCAGAAGTTGACCATAGAGTTATGCTGGAGAACCTAGAAGTTCGCAGAGAAAACACTTCTTTAGGCATTTGTAGGTCCTCCAGCATGAGTCTATGAGCAAATTATGGCAGATGTTGTCTGTAGAGTTTCACTGGAGGATCTGGAGATTCTTAGAGAGGTGTTCTCTTAGGTAAAAAGAATAGTGTTTTTTCATTTGCGATTTTCCCACATGCATGAGCTTTACCCTGTCGGTCACAAAATGTTTGCCATGGCTGTTAAAATTAGAGAGAATGAATTATTAAAAAGAGGTCTGCCTAACGGATCTATAACCTTAATCTATAATTTCATAATCCAAACAATCTCCAATGTTGTAATCTAATCTGCCCACTTAATTATATTTTTAACTTTTTGTATTGTAATGTGTGTTAACATAATCTATTTTATATTGGTTTATATGTTATCCAACCTTTCCGTTTATGTGATCCAAGTTATTGTATACCTTGATGGCTCTATTGACCATAAATAAAGATTGTGTGTGTGTGTGCGTGTGTGCACGCGTACAACTAATATAAAGATTAAATGTAATTATTACCTTTGCAATTTTTAATTTTTTTGGTTGCTGGAGCATACAAAGCTACTTGCCATATTTCTGTAGTTGAGTTAAAAATGAGTAAATCTAGGTAACTGTTCTGTATTCATGATTGCTATTTGGTCACAATTTTGACACTATTGCCACAATTGTAAATCCCCCCCCCCCCAACCTACTCTACAGGGCATGAGCAATCAGAGCATGAATGAATTATGTTTCTCTCAAATTTGGAGTGTTCGGACCAGGAGTAGTTACAAAGTTGAGTATACTATGGCCCCATACAGATAGGCCAAAATAAAGCTGTTTTGGACCACTTTAGAGGTATGCTGTTTAAATGATGCATGGGTCCTAAGAGTCCAGAAGCCAAGACAAAGCCACAATCCAGTCTTAAGGACTGGAGTTCAGCTTTGGTGCAGCTTCTGGACTCTTAGGACGCATGCATCATTTAAACAGCATACCTCCAAAGTGGCCCAAAGCAGCTTTATAATGGCCTGTCTGCATAGGGCCTTAGTATACTTAAGGTAGTGCCTTGAACTAAGTTGCTGCTATGGAATACAGACCATTGCTATATATTAAAGCCTTTGAGCCTCACTGATTTCTTTCAGAATGCTAATGCACATGGTTTTAAAATGGCACAAAGTTTTAAAATTCGTTTTTAACTTGTTGATTGTATTCAATACCTTTTAGTCTACGTATTTGTTATGGTTTTAAATTGTTTCAATTTGCTTGCTGTGGTTTTATTTGTAGGTTGCCCTGTGGATTTTTTATATATATAAGAAAGGAGAAATAAAATAAAATAAAATAGTGGTTGTAAAATAAACCTTTGCAGGACATTGAATAACTGGCTATAGTCTAGCATGAGGCAATCTCAAATCCGTGAGTTTCATTCGGCTTAAGTGTACCAAAATATGTTGGATTTTGACCTGAAGGTTTTGAATGATGGCTTTCATTTCTCTTTACAAGGTGCCATAAATAGCTCTGTGCTGAGCAGTCCTGGTCAGGTTGCAGGTTTGCCAACATTTCAACTAGCCCCTGTCGCCAGATCCTTTAACAGCCACTTGAGAGCACAGAGAGTTGTAGGTGGTCACAAAGATTCTTGTTCCTGTACTGAGTTAAGCTTCATTTGCTGAATGGAAGAGGGTGCTTTTCAGGGCACTGCAGTAGGGCATGCTAGATTTGTTCTGAGCAGCTGGCAGCATTAAAGTTCTGAGTAGCCCTTGAATGAGATCTCAGGATGACCAGATTCCAAAGGCCTCTTTGGAAAGAAAGAGAGAACTGAGGATGTCCAGAAACCAAAGGACTCTTACGTTTTCCTGTACAATAGTTAATTTAGCATGTGTGACCCAGATAAGACTTGTCTTGCTTTAGAAAAACCGACCACAACTTTCTTCAGCATGACTGTTATTAATTAATTTTGGCCCGGGACAAACGGGTAGGAAGCACCGTTCTCTGGCCAATTCTAGGGTTCTGGAGTGCGCAGCAACCATACGCTCCAGAACCCTAGAACATGTGAGTGCCGGTGTCGTGGCGGCCTCCCATCCATATGGGGACCGCCATTGTGACGTAAGCGACGCACAGTATATAGATGTTGCTGCGTGTAGCTTATGTCATGAGTGCACCAATGGCACACTTGTGACGTGCGCGCTGCGTCCCAAGAAGAACCTGCAGCTCAGACTTTCAGGGGAGGTATTTACCAGGCCATTGTTACATTTATATCCCATCCTTTCTTGAAGGAGCACAAGGTTGCATACATAGTTCCAAAGACTGGAAAAGTTACTTTCTGGCCTACAATTTGCAACATTCCCAGTGGCTGTTCTAGTTAAGTGAGCCATCATAGTATAGTGCTTTGAGCACTGGACTAGGACTCTGCTTTGAGAGAGTCATCCATGCCTAGTGTGAACCGTTCGTAACTCATTCTGATATTTGTCTTCATTATTCTATCATAGTACTTGCATAGTAATCGGAGGGAAATGGATATAGGAACAGTACACAGTATTTTGGCACATAGAAACAATATACATAATACAAACAGTACAGTATTCCAATATACAGGAACAGCTTTAGGTTCAGATGGTGGCCATTTCAACCACAATAGTTTAGAAGACTATAATAAGCTCATTTAGTTTTGGAGTAAAATGTAATAGCTAATTACATTTTAATTAACTTTCTTCTAACAACAGCTGTTGTAAGAGGTATTTTCAAGCTACATTTAGTTTTAGTATGTTTTTAAGGCCCCACTTTTGTGTGCACCAGTATATGCATCAACAGCAAGTGATATATGCTGAAAATGAAAGATTGTTTATACAGCTACTGATGATGGCTTGTAGGAAATTTAGAACAGACAAAAGGAACTACTACATGCATGTTTAAATTGATATTCACTGCCGGATGATGTGGTTATGGCTACTGATTTAAAAAAAGGATTAGTTAGAGAAATGCACAAGAGCAGGTTTGAAAGAACGCCAAGGCTTACTAAAATAACTACAGTAGCAACAAATTATGAACTGGATTCCTGCATAGCAGGCGGTTGGACTGCATGGCCCCCTTGAGGTTCCTTCCAATGCTGTGATTCTATAACTCTTTAAGTCAAAAAGTACTACCCCCACAAGTCCAACAAAACTGGACAGTAGCTATGAAACTATGAAATTGGGGCAGGGGACAAACAATCGGATGGGTGCAACCAAATCCAACTGAGGAGAAAGAAACATGAAGAGAAATACTTCATGTTGCAATATTTTGTTGCAAGGTCCACTTGTCTTTTGTCTAGTGTGCCTGCATGCAAATGCATGGACATCAGTGCTAAGACACCAAGCATTTCCTACATCAGTGATGCCCAAACTCTGGCCCTCCAGGTGTTTTGGACTTCAGTTCCCAGAATCCCAAACCATTGGCCAAGGTAGCCGAGGCTTCTGGGATCTGAAGTCCAAAATAACTGGAGGGCCAGAGTTTGGACATTGCTGCCCTACAGTTTCCATGGTGTGGTTTGACAGCATATATAGTAGACGATCTCTTCCCGCACCCCACCTGGTGTATATTTTACCTAAAGAAGAATTACGGTCTGGGCTTTGAAATACATGAAGGGCAGCAGAGAGGGCAGAATCTTCTCATTATGTGACCATGGTGTTGGAAGTAAAAGGTTTCAATGCTTGTATCAGGTAAAGGGGGCAATGGACAAATAGATACTCCCTGGTGTTTTCCTTTCTGCTTTTTCTTAGATCTATACAGGTATATGGATCGCCATATTTTGACATTTTGCTCCTTTCTTTTCGCCTCCTTCAAATAAGATAGTTCTTTGTTCCCTTGCAGACAAAGGGAAACAGTGGAGTCCTCTCCCCAGTGATGGCTGCCAACCTACCCCAATGCATGGGAGCTTCTGTAACCAAGTCCAATTGTTTTATCTCCTATCCTATTCTTGAATTATTTCTAGAAAGGCTATAAATCTAAGATTGTTTTGTTACATTACTACAAGCATCCAGAGGCACTTAGTCCTGTTTTTATCATAAGCACACATTGCATTAATCTACTGTAGTCTTCTAGTATAAATACCAAATATTCTGATACATAAAACAGGGCAGAAACAAGTCTTATTCCAACACCATGTTGGGTCTCCCCTCTATGATTTACTATTGCCAAAATCATCCAGATATTTAAAAAATAAGAATGAATGAAGATGGAAAACCTTTCTCTTGGCCTTTTGAAAAATCTGAAACCAGTGAAAACATGTAAGCAAATTATGTCTTCTTTTCCACCAATTCCCCCCTCCCCAAATGGCTTTTGTGAAATCAGTAAATAAAATGGCTGGACCCCCCCTTGATGTTTTATACGTTCCAGTTGGAACATTTTATCTGCTACACAACATCTGTAATCAGTTTAAGGTTGTGGAAGTGGGTTTGCACATGTGGTGCCATTGTGCAGGCAGACTTACAGACAGTTACACATTGCAGAAGTGGGCATGCACAAGCAGTGTTTTGGTTCACTTCTGCAATCACTGCCTAACTCTGCATTCCTGGAGTTTTGCTTCACAAACACAATGACACATCTAGCTCAGCATCTCTGACTTACCATCAGAATGATAGAAAGGAAAAAGAGTTGAGGAGGGAAGAGGAAAGCAAGCAAACTCAAGAACCAAAAGCACACTACAACTGTCCTGATTGGCAGCGACTGTCCAGATTAACCCATTGTCACCCCACTGTCTCAGATATTTAAAAATGTCCTGTTTTTTTTAGCTTCTTCTCACTTTCCCCCTTTGTGCTCATCTTGCTTCAGTTGCTGCAATGTCTGTTTAAAGTGCAAAAGCTGGTTGTGCTCAACTCTGCAGAGAAGAGAGGAAAGAAGTGGTACAATTTTGCCCTTCCCCATAGGCTAAGGCAAAAGCAAACTGCTGCAACCTCTCTTAGTTTCTTTGTTCTCTCAATCGTAACTTTTGCCATCTTGACCACACTCTGATCAGACATATCATTATTTTCATTGGTAAAAAGTTGGTGGGTACATGAACAAAAATGGTTGATGTGCAGCAGGGAAAATTTACTGGAACTGTTCTCTTAGCAGAAGTGATGGAATAGTGATCTACTAGCCTTGCAGCCCCTTCTTCTTCTCTGCTGAAGACCGATGAACTGGCTCCTGTTAGATGACCATTTAGAACAGAGCTACTCAGCATATTCATCTGTGGACCCATGTTGGTCCACAGCCCACTGGCTGCCAGTTTCTGGTAAGTTTTCAAGAATGAAAGAATTAATTGTAGCCAATGGACTTAAATATTGTTATGGTCCCAAAAGTCCAACATTAGAAAGCCTGAGAAGCATTTGTTTAGAAGACTCTTGCAGAGCTGGATCAAAAGTGCAGGTGCATAAAGATGAAGCCCTTTGCCCATTTCAAAATAATTGTATGGAGTAATAAAGTTTGCTAGTCAAACTGTACATTTATTCTTTTCCTTGTGGGCCCTGCTCAGACATCACTAGCTACTTCTTTGAAATCAGCAGGCATAGGTTGGATAACAGCTTCATTTTACAGGGGAAAACCCACGTTTTGCCTGCTCTGGCTTAGCTGCAAGATAAAGCAGGTATGGGCACCATAGGCCAATTTTTAGGACCCTCAGATCCATGATGGGCCACACATGAAAACAGCAGTGGCCAGAAATCCACTTCTGTAGCTTAAATATCCCATTTAGGGGTTTGTTCTGATTGGTAGCAGTGGCTTCATGTGTGGGTTTGTTTGTTCAGGAGGTGCTGGGGGCTGCAAAGGCATAGCTTCCAACATTTCATAGTGAAAACTGGGACAGGTGTGGCCGAGCAACATCAAAACATCAAGAACATCAATGAAGAAGAAATCACAAGGCATGAAAGGCTGCAGCAGTTTGCCTTTGCCTGCAGCTACTGGGAAGGTTCCTCCCGCTCAGCTTCCTCTTTCTGAGTTAATTGAGAACAAAGTACATTTGTACTTTGAACTCGGTTTGCATCAATTGAAGTGAGCTGTGTGGGCAAAGGGAAGATGTAGGCGGCAGAGACCTGAACATTTTCAAAGCAGCTGAAAAAGTGGGGTGACAGAAGATTAATTGGTACAGAGGGTATTCAACAGAAGCTGTGAAACTACATGCAGCTCACACGAGTCTCACCCACCTCTGCTATAAAGCCTTACACTCACCTCAGCATGTACTACACGCATAGAACAAACCTGACCCACACTAGAAGAACAGAATCAGATAGGGAATGTACAGTGGGTTCTTGTTGTCTGCTGGGGTTTGGTTCCAGGATCCCCCGTGGATAACAAAATCTGTGGATGATCAAGTCCCATTAAATATAATGGCATAGCAAAATGGTGTCCCTTCTATAAAATGGACAATCAAGGTTTGCTATTTGGAATTTATACTTTTTTGAAATATTCTCAAACTGTGGATGCTTGAATCCGTGGATAAAATATCTGTGGATAAGGAGGGCCGACTGGATAAGAAACACATACTGTTATTCCATTACAGAGCCCCTTCTAGGATACATTTCATATCCAAACACCACTGCAGCTTCATGAAGAGAAAAGCTGCACCTGCAGAAATTCTCTGTTCTGCTCCCGAAAAGTCGCAGAAGCCTCACTTTCCTTTAACATCTGATCACTCTTTTTTTCTCACCTCATTTTTACTCAGTGTTTTTTTGTTGTTGTTGTTGTCTATTTCTCCCCCAAATCATCTCTTAGTTTCAAAGCCGGGCCAGATGGCAGGTAGTGTGTTGTGAGACCCAGCAGACCCAGCCGTCAATTTTAGCCCAGCAACAACCTCTCTCTGCTGCTGGGAGAGTGCCGAGGAACAGGGGCCATCAATAAACATGCCACAGCAAGTTGGGCAAGGACTGAAATGACATGCAGCCCATTGATTTGTGAGTCTCTTGGAGGTGGGCTTAATGGCTTGCTACCATTTCTGCTTCTCAGCGGCAGCAGATTGAATAGCAGAAAGCTGACTTCCATGAGCTGAGCAGCCAGCTACATGGAGTTGTATTAGGAGAAATACTAATCCCACTAGAATTCCTTTACAGATGTCAGTAATGCACATTGTATACCAGCAGCCTGGCGTGCAGGAAAGTCACTTGGTTCAAAATATGCTATTTGTTTTGAAATGCAATCGTTTGTGCCTCCTCTTTTTTGCAGTTGCTTTCCACAATGTACTATGCACAACATACTTGGGAATGGGAGGAAGACTATGCACAATGTACTTCAGAATGGGAGGGGGGCATAGGGTTTTACCCTCCCCCTCAAGACTAGGTAACTATGATCTTGCAAAATTGGATGAACAAGATTCCTACATAGTTGAGCCTCCTTATGAATTATTAATATGAATTTTAATTGCCCTGAATTCGTCTCATCCAAGAATAATGAATGCATAGTGGTGGTGGTGGTGGTGGTAATGGAGGAGGTAGTGAGTGTGCTCCGATGCACACATTTTTTGGCTATATCTGGTTGTGGGCAGTCAAAAACCTGTAACTATAAAGTTACATTGACACTGCAAATGGAGTGAAGTTGTCCCTCGTTGAGTTACGTTCATTACACTGTACTTTGTTATTGGTGAAAGGACTTCATTTCAAGTAACTAATTATTTGTGACTTGTTACTTCCAGAGCCTGATTCTGGATTAGCTCTAGGAATTCTACTTATGGTACATACAGTTGTTCTACTTTTGCTTTCGCTAAATTGGATTGGTAGTTTGTAATAAATAAATCAGTTGAGGAAGTGTCGAGAATCATATGGCTCATTCTACCATGTGTAAAATAGTAGAGAAATAATGGGAAGAAATACATAAAACAATAACAGAGATCCTACAGATGAGAATACCTTTTAGCCCAGAGTTCTTTTTATTAAATATGATACACATGATAGAACATGAGGAAGAAAAAAGGTATAGAAGAATATTATTAGATATGGTTCCAGATAGAATTGTTTATACTAAGTATTGGAATGAATGGAAAGATACCTGCTATTGAGGAATGACTAGTAAAATTAAGAGAAATGAACAATATGGACATTCTTACAGCTTTAGTTCAAGATAAAGCATTAGATTTCATAGAGAAAGAATGATATTTAATGAAAAAATATTGGGCTAAAAATGACCAAGTTTGAGAAGAATTTAGAAAATAGTATATATGGATATAGAAAATTTCGGTCAGAAACAAGAAAATGTGGATAAAAGTAATAAGTCTGAAAATGAAAAGGATGTATGATATAATAATAATAATAATAATAATAATAATAATACATGTAGGAGTCTCAGTGACTGTATTTGGGAAAGAGAAGGACAAGTTAAATACATAAAAGAACGTAATTACAATCTGGGAGGAAGTAACTCAAGGTTCATTGGTTAAGTGATGTATTTGTTAGTTGTTAGTTGACTTGTGTATATTTGTAAATGTTTTATGTATAGATACCTGGTTGTCATAAAAATTCAGGTTGAAATAATGCACATTATCACAACACTTGAAATTTTAATTAGAAATTTCATAAGCAAAGCATTTTAAAGGAATTGTCCTGGTTTTTTCCTCCCGCTGAAAAAGTGTGTGCTTAACCAAAAGCTAATTTATACAAGTACAGCACTCATTCTACCTCACAAAGGTGAAAAATGACTCAGATTAATAGGTATTTATAATACAAAGAAAGCTGGGGAAACCCTTACCAAACCTAAGTTGATTTTTTTAATCCACTGGGAGAAAAAGGAGGAACCGTATAAATACAACTTGATGGCATGTATAAATCTCTCCAAAGGTTTCATTAAGTAAACACTGACTTTAGTATATGTCCCAAATTAAATTATGGAGCAACATTTGGTTCTGATCTCGACTCTAAAGGACTGTTGCCTTCCTGTTTAAATCCATTTATATCAGACCGAATGGAGTTCAGAGCTAATGCTATTGTGTATCTAACAATTTAACTTAATTGAAAACAGCAGAGAAGTGTTATGAGCAGTGAGCAAATTTTGAGGTATAGGTAACTTTAAAAAATAACCCTGCCTTTTTAAAGCTGCTGTGCTCATTGAGAATAAGAGGAGGCTTGTAGTTCAGAAATAATTTGCATTACAAAGAATCACGCTTCCCGCTTAGAAATAAGGCAACACTACATACTTAGGCTAGCAATCCAGGCCTTCCAATAGAGAACTGCAATTTAAAGTAGGAGAAATTGCCACTTAAGAAACACACTTTTCTCAGGATTGCTGAAGGACATAACACAAGTTCACCTGGCTCAGACTAAGGGGTGAAGCAGACCATCCCTTTGTGCTGGTTTGGGGGCAGTGTCTGAGTGCACTGTGTTTAGAATGTGTTTAGATGCCACACATTCTGATGCTGCCCCAAATCCGGCATCATGCTGCCAACCTGACCACATGGCAGGCAGCTTTGCAGCACTCCAGTGGTGCGGTGTTTATGCACCACATGCTGCAGGAGTGCTGCAAAGCCATGGCGGTGGCAGAAAAACTGTCTTTTTTTTTCTGACGCAAAAAGGAGCGGCATTTTGCTGCTTCTTTTTGCACCACAAAAAAGCCAGAGTTCAGTTGCCACAGCACCCACCTGGCTTTTTCAGGGGCGGCGTGACACCACTCCATCTACTTCGCCCCTAAGATTCCAACATCTTGTTTTCCACAATGCCCCATCAGATGCTATGGGGCTGGTTATGGGAATTGCAGGCCTGGCATATACGTAGATGCCGGGGAGAGGACCAAAATGAGGGCATTACCCCATGAGAATTCTTTCGAAGCAGATGAACAGCCACAAGTTTGATAACAACATTTTCCTGGAGTTCCCAAATATATTGCAGTATACTAAAACTAGTTGTCTGCACTGGCCAGGAGACCCCAGAGGCAGTCTGGAGTACCTTGGCCTCACAGCTGTTCAGTTCTGCCCCTGTTTCTAGGTCTCCATTGCTGTGCTGTGGCAGCTTTCTGCATGGGCATCAAAGGAGTGTCAGACACTTTGCTTTGGAGGTCAGAATGAGGTGCCCAGTCCTGCACATATGCTAGGTACCTGTTCTGACCCAGAATGAACCACCTCCAGTGGTGGTGGCATGCCAACTGTCTGCCCATGCAGATAGCAGCTGCCACCACATAGAAATGGAAGGCTCTGGAAGATCCAGTGGAACAGGTAAGTTTTTATAGTTTGTATTAACCCTATTATAACAATAGTATTTACATTTTCTATACCACTTCATAGTGAACTCTACACTCTCTAAGCAGTTTACAATCTGTAAGCCAATTGCCCCCAACAAGCTGGGTAACTATGAAAGGATGGAAGGCCGAGTTGACTTAGACCCCTCAGGATCAAACTTGCAAAGTTGTGGCTGCAGTACAGGCATTTAACTACTGTGGCACCAGGGCGCCATGTGAAGTCCCAGTTCTGGTGCGGGATGCCAGGATAGGGGTGAATAGGGGTGGGGTGGGGGGCATGAGTCTTTCGATCCATGCAGACAAGGCCAGGGTAATGTGAATAAAAGTGTGAATGATTTTCAGTGTCTCATTCTCTGGAATGCTAGAAATTTGAGTAATGAAGAATAATTGGGGGCGGGGGAGATCTCAAAGTCTCCCTGAGAACTCTCTCCAGATAATTTTCTTGTGGTTATTGGTGGCGTTTTTGACTTCCACAATTCCAACCTATGCAACAAGCCTAAAAGTGAGTTGCAATAGCACAAGTCTGACTTACACCATCACAATTCACCAGCAGGATACCATCCATTATTTCTGCATGTCCATGTATACAGTACAGATAAATCAGCATATATACATTTCATTCAAATCTGTGTCCTCTTTTTCTTTGTGTCTTCTTTTTCTGGTGCCACATAACAGATTGCTCTGTCCTGGCAGTTTCCCAAAGGTACACCAACCTTGGCAGTGCATGTGTGTGTGAGTGTGTGTTTGCCTGGGCAAGAAAAGGCTCATATATTGCCTTTACCTTAAGCCTAGCAGGAACAGACTCCCCCACCCCATCTCTCTGCATTGTTTCTTCAAAATACCAGGCTCCAGCAGAGCAGTATTGTCCTTTGTTGCACCGTGGATTCTTCCCACCCCAACAATGTTTAATGTTCTCCACTCTGTCGGAAGAGTTAATGGCAGATGTGGCTGTGAAAAAACGTTCTGTATTTTTAGACAACCTTTAATTAAGATGCTTTGTGTAGTGAGCAGGCCAAATAATATGCTGCCACTTGCAAGCTGTCAGCAGGGAAAGGGGTTACAAAGCTTCTGAGAGCAGCCTCCTTTATTCATCTAATCAGAAAGTCGGTTCAGGAAGCCTTAGGTCTGTGCCAATAAGTGTCTTTTCAATAGAAAGTCTAAATTTACTGAGCCCATGCAGCTAAATCCACACTAAATATCTTTTTTTGACTGGATTTTATGGAATCATTTCACATTAGGGGAAAAAGGGGGAAATAGGCTGTAGGTTGGGGAGCTTGGATAAGAAAGAAATGAAGGTCTCTAATATTCCTTACCTGCGGCACCTGCAACAAAATGTTGCTGTGTGGAAGGCACCTTTTGTTCAGGATTCCAGCATGCTATGTCCTCTCCTATCCACTCTTATATTTCTCCCCCCAAAACAGCTTTCTCGGACCAATGAGGATTTTTCTTCCTCTTCTTTGGGAAGGAAATATAAGCCTAGCTCTGCTTAAATGGCAGTGCTATTTTAAAAAACCAATAGATTGGTTTATGGATGACCACAGCTACCTAAAGCCTGCTATAAATAGCTCCACGTAGCAGTTGTTTTCTCGTATGGTGAGCCATTTGTGAGTACCACTTGCACAAACTGATGGCTGTGGGCTATGAGATTACACTGTACGGCATAATGCCACAAGATGGCAGCTTGTGGATGCTCCGCATCATGCAATTTGTGGTGAGAGTGGAGCATCCATACATAAATACAAATGGACTATTTTTTTTCCTGAAAGAAAATGTATTGTTACTCCAAAGTGACTCACCTGAAAACCAAAATCTTGACTAATTTGTAATTATGTCCATTAAACCTATGAATGTCAGTCTCTTTTCCCTTTCACCTAGTGATTTTGCCTCTTCTCCATTCACCCTTGGAATCTGATGGGTTGAATGACTGTATGTGGGCTGCCAAGTGACAAGTGCATCCTGAGCCGTTCCAGATGAGTCTTTCATCAATCCAGCACCTTGCTTCATTCAATGAATTTTATTGGGGCTTCACATGGTGTCGTCCTCCACTCATAACCCTGACTTATTTTTCCATCACATCTTCTGCCTTTTTTTCCTTCCTAAGGAAAATCTTTTAAGGAGAAAAAGAGAATGGTTGAACAATACCATCAGGTTGGTAATGTGTGGAGACCTCCATCTGGAAACATTTGCTGTTGTTTCTGAATGAATCATATTGTCCATCTAAGAGGCTCTACATATGACTGAAGGAAGGTTGAAAAGGGGTGAAGTCACTGTGAGGAATGATTTACTGCTTTTCACAAGCGGACAAGCACCATACTTCTCCAAGGGGCAGATCAGACCCAGTGCAAGCACATATCATCTTTGGGAAGCTGTCAAGGGAGAAAGGCTGGTATTGCCTACTGCTCTCCTGTGTTTGCCATATTGCTTGGTTATAACTGGATTCTCGCTATACTAGTTTCTGCTCAGACCATTATCTCACCTGGATTCCCAGATTTCACTCTTTTTTTTTTTTAACCAAAAGCAAACCTTTAAAACATGAACAACTGGGAGACCCTCCGGATGAGAAAAAAGATCTCTGAAAGTCCCAAGTTATATTCCTGAACAAACCAATTTTATAGTGTTGATCCACAGGATATTTTCTTCACCCCAAAGTATTTCCTGGGAATGCCTGGCATTACCTTTCATTCCTTCTTGCCAGGTAGTTTAAATTAACCCAGTATTTTCTGAAATGAAATGCATCTCTGCTTGGCTGTCTGTTTTTGTATAGTCCTGGCACTATCTAAGGTGGCATCACCAGTAAACATACCTAATTCTTCCAGGACACAGACTCGACAGAGATCAAGCAAAGGAAAGAGGAAATGTTTGCACCAAGACAAAATGCTACTTATGTTTAACTAATGTGACAAAGGGAGAGAATTCGAGGATATTTCAAAAATGAGTTTGGATGCAAGCCTGGGATTATGTAGGTAAAGACAAAACAAAAAGAAGTGGAAACTATTGATAATTCCAGAGACTTTCCCCCCTTCTGTATGAGCCCTAAGACCAAATGCACAGGAGTTATTTTGTGAAACTTGTTTTGTAAGAAATGAACAGACTCCCATTTTTCAGTGGCTATAACTGCTGATCATAGTCTCAACAAGCCACTGCTTCGTACAGACAAGGCTGACCAGAGTGAAGCATGCATCTGGAACAGAGGTTTTGGTCCTATTCTCTATCAAGGCAGGCTAGCTGAACAAAGCAGTTGAGATTGTTTTCAACAGAGGCCAGGAAGATAAGCAAGCAGATAGACAGGTGGTGCTGTTGCCACAATTTGAAGAACAGGGAGAGAGAAGCAAGGCAAGAAGGAAGGTGGCAAGGTGGGGCAGGGGAAAATGGATGCATGCATTGAATAGCAAAACTCACAGAGCCAGAGATTACATAAAGGTTAGCCATAAATGACAGAAATGTTCAATGAATGAGCGCAAAGTCTACAGTCAATGGACACCTGTGTGCTGTAGGATTACAGAAAAAGAATTAATCCTTCAGTATACCATATATACTTGACTATAAGTTGACCTCGTATATAAGTCGAGGGCAGGTTTTGGGGCCAAAATTATGGATTTTAATATGATGTATGGATAAGTCGAAGGTAAAATTTAGGGGAATGTAACAAAGGATGTAAAGGATGAAGCAAAAAAACCTATGCCAAATAACTTATAAGATTCCAGGAGGCATAACTGCTTGTACTCACACTAAAGGCTAGATGGATGAGAATGCAGAGAGGAGATTATGCTCTTGCCTTTCACCAGGAGATGGTTCCTTTTAAAATAAGAGTTAAAGTGCTGTCCTTACATTGACCTGTGGATAAGTCAACTTGGGTTTTTTGGGTCAATTATTTGACTAAAATTTCTAGACTTATACATGAGTACATACAGTAACCGTTTTAACTACTGTAATGTACAGGAAAAGTTTCACCCTTTTAAAATTGGTTAAAGGAAGAAAAACTTGTCTCTAGGTGTCTGAACCTATTTGTGTGCCTATGTGCCTTCAGGTTGCATGTCAACTTATGGTGACCCCATTCATTTCATAGGGTTTTCTTAGCCCCATTTGGTTTTTAGTATGTTGCAGCATATAGAGCTATTAATGACTGTGTAGATTTATTTATTTCATTCTGTTTTAATGCTGTTTTAGCACTAATGTGCATTTAATCTTTTTTGTAAATCCCTCCTTCAGATGAGATGTAACTGTGTTTTAATTTCTGTATTAAAAACATCTCAGCTTGAACAGTATAAGCAAACCAGCATCAAGCTGTGCTATGCATTTTCTCCATTCCTAAACACCCTCCTCTTGAAACCTTCCTCGCAAAGAAGGAGGGCCACCTCCTCTAATGAATTCTAATGATCAAAATCAACCAATTAATTAAAATGTAGGATTAATTTAAGAACTAATCAGGAAATCTGTGGTGTCAATCCAAATTGATTGTGGGGGATATAATGAATCAACAATTTAGCAAGTTAATTAATATTTTTTTTCAAACTCTGAATAACTGGTTCATGGAGCAAAATAGTTTTATAATGACCAGCTGGAATGGAAACAGTTGATTGATATAGTAGCCCTGCTCCCCATCTCCTTCTGCTGTAACTTGATGAATTTACACATGGAATGTATTACCTCTATTTTCATACCAAGAATAACTTTCCAAATCCAATTACTACACATTTTGGCTGGAATTTGCTATTGCAGTTATGGATGTGTAGCCTAGAGTTATGGCACCCATAATGGATTTATATTCATGGTCTCTATATATTCATAAGTGTAACACTATTGCCATGACCATAAAAGTCCCCCAGTCATGCTTTACCAGGCAGCAGCTGCTGGGAGTGACAGTGGTCTATTCTCCTATTGTTTTGTGTGCAGCGTACAGTACTGGTGTTTCCACCTTCATCCTAACAGCGATCTCCAGGAATTGTAACAGAGATCCTGCTTCTGATTGTCACACTGAAGATTGCTGAAGAGATGGTGGTGAAAATGTCAGTATGCAGCACCCCATTTGACAGGAGACCTCAGTCACCTGCAGTAGCTGCTGCCTAGTACAGCAAGATCAGGTTGGGCACAGGAGACACTACTTAGTTAAATATCCTTAACTAATCTATGACCTCAGTCAACATTTTAATCATTTTTAAACACCCTAAATACCATAAAGGCACCAGATGCCATCTATTCTTGGAAGCTAAGCAGGGCCAGCCTTGGTTAATTCTTGGATGCGAGACCACCAATGAATACCAGGTGCTGTAGGCTGTATTTCAAACAAAGGAACTGGTGAAACCACCTCTGAGTATTGCCAAAGAAAAAAAGGTAAAAGGGGTAATAGGATATACAGTAATATAAATGTCTAGTTGTAATGGACTCTAAGCTGAAGAACCAGCATTGTCCAAAGACAACTCTATGGTCATGTTGCTATCATGTCTGCATGGAACGCTGTTACATTCCCCCCGAAATGGTAGCTATTTATCTACTTGCATTTGCATGCTTTCAAACTGCTATTGCCAAAGAAAACCCTATGAAATTCACGGGGCCACCTTAAATCGGCAAACAGCAATGTCAGACTGCTGAAACAAAACCAACCAAGAGTACTGTGTCATTTTCAAGACCAGCAAATTTTATTTAGCATAAGCTTTTCTTGACTTTAGCCTACTTCTCATCTGATGATGTGAGCTGAAGCTCATGAAAGCTTATGCCAAACTAAACATGTTAAGTCCTGAAGGAGATCACTAGGATCTTTGAAGTTTTTATCTCTGTGTTTAAAACTTTTATGCATTCATTGTATTTGGATTTTGGATTTTTTTTAGCCTTCCTGTTAGCTGCTTCAAATGCCAATTTTTGGTCAAAGGGAAGAATATTACTTTAATAAAAGAAATGATGATATTCCTCACCTTCCTCCAAAACAGCCCATGGTGGCCAACAGCTTTCCTGTCTATATTAAAATCGAGTCACAAAATGAGACAAATTAAAAGAGCAAGATAAAGAAATTATATACACATTGCAGATCAACGCCAATGTCATTAGGATCTTCCAAAAGTGGCGGAATAAAAGTAGGAATAAAACTAGCAACAGCTAAAAACTAAAGCAAGATGGTATAGGCCAAAGGCCCTTTGGAAAGACATGTCTTTGTCATCCAAAGAAAATAGCCATGATAACTTTGTCTTGAATGGGAGTTTTGGAAATAGAGCCCAGGGATGGAGTTCTTCTCCCTGGTCACAATCAAACATAATCAGGAGACGAATAGAACATTTTAGAAGTCTTACAATTATTATGATCTTTAGAAGCAAGCTCAAAGTAGGGTGGGATGCTATGCTATTTTACTTTGGGGGGACATAATTGGATCACATTCAAAAGTGTCTATTAAATGTATTGTAGAAAAAGGAAATACGTTACTAAACTATGGACAAAAGAAGCTATGGATCTGCATAAGATTTGCATGTGCTAATAGAGAGGTAATGACTATATTTTAAATGGTTTAAAAGGCAGTGACTTAAGGAAAGAACAGCAACTGTATAGTCTGTAGTGGTGTCACCAGGATGGTGTCACCCCAGTGAGGTTACTCATGTTATCACCCCAAGGCTGTCTGGCACACCCCAGTTGTCCTCCTTTGCCAGCCAGACTGTCTCTGCCATGATGGGGGTGAGCTGCTGCCACTGGCTGGCAGCTTTTTCCATATCTAGTGGGTCTGTCCAATGTGAAGGCTCTTACAGCTGGCATCCATAGTTTTTTGTGGGTTTTTCGAGCTATATGAGGTTGTGTTCTAGAAGAGTTTATTCCTGATGTTTTGCCAGCAGCTGTGGCTGGCATCTTCAGAGAATGCTGGCATAGAAGAGAGTGGTGTGTATATACTGTTGGTTGAGAGGAATAGACACACAAGTTATAATTTCCAGTGTTCCCTGGTCACCATGGACTACTTTTTGTATTCCCAAGTGATCACTTTTCCCAAGCCCTGATGCTTTAGAAGTGGCATTTTCTGGATTTCTTCTATTTTTGGTGGGTTACCCTGCATGGTAGAATGGGTTTCCACAATGCCATTGTTTTCCTCTCTAGGGGTCTGGAGCCATAAGTAAAAGATAACCTGGATTGAACTGTATGTTGCAGATGTAAAAGGTATGTAGTGGTACTCCATTTTCCAGTAACTTATAATTTAATATGAAAGGGCTTGAGTCATTATGAGCTGTGTATTGGTAGATTTGAAAATGTGACCATGGATTATTGAAATATTTTGTTTGTTTCCTAGCATCCTTCAGACTACTGGTTGTCTGCCTACAAGTGGAGAATAAATAGGGAGGTTAATAAGGAATGTTACATTGCCTTCTAAGCTCTTAACATTACTGGAATAAGCAGAGAACATGGAATTCAGTGTGAAATTAGTGCCCTTGTTTTGCATGGAGGGAGAAAACTGGTTTTCTTTAATTAGAATCGAGTGGGCGGTTCAACGTTTGGCAGGCTCTGATGTCTATCATATTTTCTTCATGTGTTATGTATTTATTTATTAACAACATAAATGATTTCTTAAGAAGACTCTTTTGCCTTTTCCTATTACATTTACAGGTATGTTTGTGTGTGAGGAGGGGAGAAAATGAGGGCATTAGCACCCCATGCCATCATAGTTCATGGAGACAGAGAGACTCATGAGCAGGGATGGAGGACTTTAAAAGAAGGTGGGTGGGTGCAGTAAATCAGATGCCAGTGTCCACTCCTTCTCCTCATCCAAACCATGACCACTGACCAACTCAAATCGGCATAAGAGACAGTAGTATCACTAGAGGTGGTGCCATGTGATGGTGGCAGGAAGAGGAGTAGTCCATGGTGTCACTGCTGCCACCACAATTGTCCAAATACAGCAGCCTCATCAGTCATTTTGTCTTCTAGAAATAGTTTAGGCTTGATTTGCTCTTTGAGCTATCCATGTGTCTTTTTGACACTCCTCTGTATTTGCTGAGCTCTCCTCCAGCACCACTTTCAAATAAGTTGATTGTCTTTCAGTCAGCTGTCTTTGCTGTTTCATAGCAATACATAGAAATCAGCACTACTAAGGCTGCATCTGCACTGCAGAAATAATGCAGTTTGATACTGCTTTAACTGCCATGGCTCAATGCAATGTGATTCTGTGATCTGTAGTTTTGGGAGATATTTAATCTTCCCTCTTTCTCTCATTTCCCCACTCTCTTTCAGCGCTCAACAAACTACAAATCCCAGGAATCAATAGTACTGAGACATGGCAACTAAAGCTGTCTCTAAGTGCATTATTTCTGCAGTACAGATGCAGCCTAAGTTACAAATTATCCTGACATTGGTGTCAATGATACATCTTTAATTTCAAGATCATATCTATTTAATTGCTTCATGACATGCCAGTCTTTAGAAAGCCCAACTTTGTTCCACTAGAGACTCATTTTACATCATGATATGTTATAGTGTAAGCAATATGAAGGGAGATTTTTCAGGTGGTGATTCATGATGCAAAGAGGCCAGACAAGTTGCCACATGTTGGTACACTGAACACATAAAAATCTGTGGAAATAAGATGCCTTAGTTAGATTAATCCAGGGGAAGTAACTATTATAACTTTGTGGTATTATTGTTATATTTAATAAGAGAGGATATTAATAAAGGATTCTTCTACTGTAGTTTTCTTATAAAGTGAAAGGAGCCAATGTTTTAGAAGGATTTGCAAAATTTCCCTTGCCATCTGTGTGCCAATTATATGGTGTTTAATACTTCACTTTCAAGTAAAAACTGTTAATGGAAACCTGCTTTTACAAATAGCAGGGAAAAGAAAATGTTCCAGTTAACATAAGTGGTTATGTTTTTTTTAAAGTTTGGGGATTCTCGCTCAGAGAAAGAAATGCCAAAAATGAGTAACACGAGCATAAATGAGTAAAGAAGGAGAAATATTAATTTGTGTTCACACTCCCCAAATCAACAGATTTCATATTTCTAATAATATTTAATGTTGTCGTTTCATATCTCAACACAAACTAATCAGTTCAGCATCACACCGATGAAGTAATCCCATATCAGAAGTACGCATGCTATAGAGAAACAGCTGGAATTTTCACATAAGCATTTAATCATTATAATTTAATGTCGTACCATTGAGGATTATAAACTGGTTTCTTCCTGGTTGGACTAAGAGTACAATTAGTTGTTACCATATTCCAGTTCCCTACATCATGCCAGCCTGATATGCATATTTTCCAAATTAAGTAGTGGGGTGGATATGAACTAGAAACACCGTACCAGTGTGCTTTTCCAGTCCAAAATTTTTCTTCCCAGTGTTACTGTGCAACAAAGGAATGGGCTGCTGAACTTTTCTTCTATGACCTATGATGTGCAAACCGTAGTTGAGCTCTCACAATTAAATGGAAACAAAGACTGCAACCTTTATCCATTTGGGCCCAAACAGTCAGGCCAAAATAAAGCTAGTTCGGCCGTTTGGGTCACTTTGGAGGCATGCTATTTAAGTGATGCATGCATCCTAAGAGGCCAGAAGCCACACCAAAGCCACACTCCACTCCTAAGGACTGGACCACAGCTTTGGCATAGCTTCTGGTCTCTTGGGACGCATGCATCATTTAAACAGCGTATCTCCAAAGTGACCCAAAACAGCTTTATTTTGAACCCTGTGTGAATTTCTTTTGGTTAGTCATATATAGGATCCATGTATTTTTGATTCCAGGCCACAGTATTTCTGATTTCTTTGTGTAAGGGTGAAAGCTGGATGGTGAAGAAAGCTGACAGGTAGAAAATTCAAAATATTTTGAAATGTGGTGCTGGAGGACTGTCCTACAGATAGATAGCCTGAACTTGCAAAAAGATTAATCGATGCATCCTAGAGCAAATTAAACTTGAACTCTCCCTAGAAGCCAAAATGACTAAACTGAGATTGTCGTACTTTGGATATATCATGAGAAGACATGAGTCACTAGTAAAGTAGAAGATGGTAGGAAAACAGGAAGGTTGCATTACAGGTGATTCGACTCAAACAGGAAAGCCACAGCTCTGAATTTGCAAGACGTATGTTTATGACCAAGGAGGTCTCTCATTCATAGAGTTACCATAAGTTCAAATTGTCTTGACAGCAAATATCATGCAGTGATACTATTTAAGGTGTAAGAAGTCTGAGATTAGAAAATTAACCTTCTGGAGAACATGTCACATCTAAAACCAACGATAAGCAAGTTTTGGCCTTTCAGAAGTTGCTGAACAGTATAATTGGCTAATAGATATTAAATATCTTAGAAACAATTCTATAAAATTGTTTGTGAAAGTAATCTCACAATGACTATTTCAGATCAAAGCTGAAATAAAATATGGGTGAAATTTTCTTTTAAACCTATCTCAGCTTCTAGCTGAGAATCTGCATTTAAGCCCATCTATAGAGGGCATTGGTGCTCTACCAAACTGGCTAAAATTGTCAACTCAACTTAATGCTGGAGATGTTGGGGTCAAACTGATACTCAGCCACACCACTGGATAGAATACCCCCAAATTAAAGCTTTTTGCTGCAGAGTATTGTCAATACTTAAAAACTTAATGAAGAAAGCAGACAAAATTAAATGGCTTATTACTCATGCTATTGCCCTTTGCTGATAATAATAAAAACTTTCGCAAACATGGATTTACTAGCAATGTTAATAGCAGCAGCTAGATCAGAAATTGAGAGCCAGCATGGTATAGTGCTTAGAGGTTTGGTCTTGAATACTGGGAGGCCAGGGTCCAAATCCCTTTTCTGTTAGAGTGAACCAACAACTCCCAGAAATCAACTTAGAAAAGACACTACCAATAATGCATTGACCAATAATGCAAATGATTATGTTACTTATGTTGCTTTACTCTGTGATAGTTTTATATCCTGGCTGTGCAATTTTTTAAAAAAAAGAATGCATAATTGGCCATGATCCTGCATCATTGTATATGGCTACAATGATGGAATTCCATCACGGTAGGTACTTCTGCTGATGCCATGCTCCAAAAACCTAGCTCTTAAAAACTGCACAGCACTCCTACCAAAGGATTTCTAGGCACTGCAAGTCAAAGCACTGGGAAATGTTGGCTGCAGCACTCTTCCAAGCAAAATGAGACAGGCAACTACTTGTCTTGATACACCACACAAACAGGAGAAGACTGGAGTCGTCATTTCCTAGTATCCAGATCTGGAAGAACATTCAGAAAAGATGGAGGTTCGTCCTTCTCTTTGGGTTCATCTCACTACTTGGCAAATATTGCACAGCTGGCAAAAGTTACATTTTTGGACTACAGCTCCCTGAATTCCCCAGGCAGTCAAACCAGTGGCTGAATACTTCCAGCTGAAGTCTTTAAAAAGTAACTTTTTCTGAACTCTGGATTCCTTGTGGTTGTAACACCGGAAACTGGCTCTCTATGTGCCTTTTAAACACATCTTGTGCTGTGGCAAATAATAACTGGCCTCATGCAAGTTATTCTCAACTAGAATAGACACATTCAATCAGTTATTGAATGGTGATTCAACACAAAGTTAAATCTCATTGATTCATTGGGTTTACTCTAGCCGTGATTTAGACTAATATATTCCATCTCTTCCAAATAACATGTCATGCATTGGATTTCAAAGTAGAAGAAGTCCTAGTATGCTGCCCAGATAATATACAAATAAAGTCCTTTCCACTGTACAATCAAATATATACATATTTTTGATACTATCTCTTTTCAATCATTCCCATCTTCTTGATGCATGGCTTTTTGATATCCCTTGAGTTGTAAGATTCTTTCTCTGTAAATCTTGAATACTGATAGGCTTTCGGTTAATAGCAGTCTTGTTCTGGGACCAGACAGACATGGTAAAAGAGTTACACTTTCCTTTTTCCTTTCCTTTTTTAAAAACCAGGGTTCTGGGCTCATATTCAATATTGACACTGTAGCGCTGCAACATTAGAACTGCCATTTTTTCAGTGTTAGATTAATAGGTGTTTCCGCTCCACTTTTCTGGTTGCTGTCCAGGTTGGAAGTCAAATATCCCATAGCTTTGAAAAGGTGTATTTGTAGAGGTAAATGCATAAAATTGGGAAATATCACTGTCTTCTGTCCAACAACCTTTCCCTTACCTAAACAAGTTTTTAATATTTAACTGAATGGGCTCTTATGGAGTTGGGCTGAAATTGCCAGATAACTTTTCACGCTCTGTTGTTTTTCTGCCAAAACAGATTTGGCTCAATGAAGAACATGTAAGAGTGGACCAAGATCCGATCCCCATAAAAAGGAGAGGATTTTGCTTATGGCTAAACTCTGTGGTCCACTCCAACTTGAATTACTGGCTGTATGCAAGCTGTGTGTAAGTAAATATGGTATTATAGAAAACACTCTCTTTCCTGAAGACCTTTAAAATTAATCTTTACCAAACCAAAAGTGGCCATGCATTTTTAAAAACATTTTTGGAAAGAAATTGTTTTGTCTCTTACTCCAGAATTCCTTTCTCTCTCTTTAGCATCTGTATTTTTGGACCTAATAAAACCCAGATCTAAGTTGGCCAGTTACCAAAAAAGGGAGAAAGCTGGAGTTGTAATTGAGATGTTTCTACCACTCTCCATGGCACATAGGGACCATCAGTAAAATATGCATGTGCGAAAGGGCATGGCCATCAATAAAATGAAATCCAAGAATAAAGTGGAGGAACCCAGTTGGGAAGAATAAAAACAATGTTGAGAATTGTGCACATTTTGGGGGGGGGGGGGCTGGTAGTTGCCCATATCTGTGTTTTGTGAAATTATTCTGCACTGAAATACATGATTATTTGCATGAGTATTATGAAGCTTTGCCCAAAATAATATTTCTGGATAGCCATGTGCATTTGGGGAGGGAGGGGGCAAAATTGTTGCTTTCTGCTCAGAACCTAGCAATCTTGCACTACAAAAATCTTAACAACTTGCACACAAATAGCAACGTGGTTGTGTTGTGCAAAACTCCAGAATTCTGCCCAGGATTTTCTGCCCAAGGTTGTTATTTTATCTATTGATTTATTGATTTGCATAGAAAATAGCAATCTTACACAAAAAATACACACATGCCTGTCTGGAAACAGTGACTGAGACCCTACATCATCACACATAACTATGGCACAGATGGGCCAAAAGCGGCCCATAGTAAAGGATGGATAGTGGTATAATGCGGATTTTGTCTGAGACAAGAATTAGTGTAAAATACTTTTTGTGAGCAAAATAAATTAACCCCAGTTTATAGAATTGAATTGCACCCTAAATTTGCCCCCAGTCTGGGAAGTTGGCCTAGCATCTTCATGTGAGGAACATGTCACCATTCTTGCAAAGGCTCAGAAAAGATCAGATTCTATTTCAAACCTGTAACTATTCATTTGAAAAAATATATTCATGACAAATGTACTTGTTTATAAAAAGCTTAGGGACAGGTTTAAAGCTATTTAAGTGTGTGTATTGCTATTTTATAACAAATTAGGAGCTGCCATAGCAACCGTGTGCAATAATTTAATCATATTACCTTTGCAACGCAGCACACCCTTTTAAAGGTAACCAAGAACAACTGTGTCTCCCTAAATTTATCAAGGAATCCTATAACTTTTTTTGAAATTGCTCTATTTTATTCATTTTATAAGCATTTTATCTGACTTGGAAGAAAATAATTACAAACATGCTGCATGTAATCAGTTCCTTTTCCCAGAAACAAAGGCATAAATGGTACAATTTAATGAGGGGTAACTTGACTCTTTTTCACACATTACAGTGAATATGTATTCAGACTGTACACGTGTACAAATGTCTGTGAGAATCACTGTACACTGTTTTTAGTCCTGATTTCTACCCAGATATAACAATCCTTTTAAATCTAGGCAGAATGAACAAATGTACATTTGTGTGAACTGACAAACGCATGTCACAGAACACATGTCACAGAACAACAAGGCAAATGTGGCCAAACATCAGAGTCTGTTGAAGATGGCAAAAGTTATTAATGAGAAAAGAAGACACAAGTTAGAAGAGGCTGCAGCAGTTTGCTTTTCCTTGAGTTTATAGGGAACGGCAAGCTTCCTCCAGTCCCTGCTGCTGCATTAATTCAGTGCAAACTACTTTTTGCATTCTGAACTCAGTATACATCAATGGAAGTAATCCGAGGACAAAGGGGGAAAGTGGGAAAAGGAGAGAGAAACTGGGACATTTTAAAAGCAGCTGAAAAAGTGGGATGGCAGAGGATTGATTGGGACTGTTCCAGCCAAGTCGGGACAGTTTGAAGTATGATTCACTTTAGAATAATAGAATCATAGATCAGAATTGAAAGAGACTGCAAGGGCCATTCAGTCCAATCCCCTGCCATGCAGGAACTCTCAATCAGAGCATCCCTTACAGATGGCCATCCAGCCTCTTTTTAAAGACCTCCAAGGAAGGAGACTCCACTACACTCCGAGGAAGGAGTGTGTTCCACTGTCGAACAGCCCTTACTGTCAAGAAATTCCTCCTAATGTTGAGGTGGAATTATCTTTTCCTGGAGCTTGCATCCATTGTTCCAGGTCCTGTTCTCTGGAACAGCAGAAAACAAGCTTGCTCCCACTTCATTATGACATCCCTTCAAATATTTGAACAGGGCTATCATATCACCTCTTAACCTTCTTTTCTCCAGGCTAAACATCCCCAGCTTCTTAAGTCGTTCCTCATAGGACATGGTTTCAAGACCCTTCACCATTTTAGTCTCCCTCCTTTGGACACGCTCCAATTTCTCAATGTCCTTTTTAAAATTTCACTGGAATTATTCTTGAGCAAGTACTTTGAAAATTGCACCCTATACCTGTAGTTTCCCAACCTTGAAAGACTAACAGAAAGCTAGAAGTAGTTTTGCAAAACTCCAAGAGAATTGTGCTTTCAATAAAGAACCAATTGCAAACTGTAAACTTTGCTGGCTTGTTAGCATTATGGTTCACTCAATTAATAACTTAAAAATTTAATTCTAGGGAACTGCTTATGTTGAAATTCCAACACATGTCAATGATTTTACTTAAAAATAAATTTGGCTAAGTTGTCCTTTTTAATAACAAATTTCCAATTTCCAACTTAATTTATAACTTGATTGATATTCATTAGATAGTTCCTATTGGTATTAGAGAGATTACCAGGGCATGGGGCAAGACTTCTAATGCCTTCTCGAGCTCCTTGATCTTATTCATAAGAACAGATTAAAATAAGCTTAGAAAAATAGCAAAGAAGACTAGACTAAGAGAAGATAGTTAAAAGACAGTAGGAAAAATAATGCTTTGTAGGTGGTTTCCTTGTGTCAATTTTATGAGGAGAAGAAGATATAATTAAGGAGGGGGAAATCTGTCAGCTCATTTTCTCCTTATCCATTTAAAAAAAACCCTTAAAGGTGTGGCTAACTGACAATGTGATTTGTAACGCAAGTGTCCAATTCCCACAAAATAAATTATACACTTGGCGTATTTTATGATTTTGCTATTAAAAGTTTGGAAGCTCCTCATGTTTTCAGGGATATTTGCCCAAGAAAGGTCACTAGGGTTACTCTCGGATAAGTGTGTATATATATGACTGTGTGTAGGCCAAGGAGAGTCATAGACAGTCTTGCAGAAGAAACAACCTGAATGGTTTTGCTTGATCCATTTTAAATTCCAGTCCTTCTTTCCAGTTTCTCATTTTATCCCCTCAGATCTAACAATCTCGTTTTGCTCATTTTCAAACTGTTGGCATCTGTGGAACACAGCCTTTACGCTACTAGATAATGAATTAGCATCTTCCCATCCTTTAGCTATGGTCTATATTTTATGCAAGGCTACTTGCTCATTTTTTAATTGTTTGCAGTTCATCCTGTATGTTGAAGCATCTTTGGTGACTGCAGCTGCTTTGGAGTTTAAGCAGTTTGAATAATTAGATCAAGCTTCAATAATTAAATCACCTTTGGGTTTAGTATAACAGTTTGGACATTTTCGCCCACAAACCGCCATACTATTATTTGCTGAGGAGGCTCAAGTAAGGTTTTCTTTTCCAAAATTCAAATATCATTTTGATTCTATTCTGTTTTCTCTCTGTGCGCATGTTCATTCAGCAGGTAGATGGATAACCCACTGGGTTCTTGCCAGCAGCTTTGCTAAGCTTTGTAGCAACCAGAGTGATCTCTACACACAAAAAAAACCCTCCTGCTTCACCTATTGTAGAGAGTTTGTCTTTAGTCTGAGTGAATTTGTGAAAGCTCCAGAGCCTCTTCAAAGATTGTGGTTATACCACGTGATTCAACCCTATGCTTTACAGAGGACACTTTTTGCAGGTCAAGCTGGTTCATGCTGTTAAGCTGAGATTGGGAAAGAAGTAATAAACTATCCAGTTAAGAAATCTCACGGGGGGAAAACACACTGAAAAAGTAACATCACAGCCTCCACAGAGATTCAATAATATTCTTAAAGGAGCTTTAAAGAACTTTGATCTGTTCCATTTTGATTGAAAATAATCAAACAGCTCCAGCCTTGTGAGAATTATACTCACAATGTTTCCATACCGCTACAAACATGGGCCCCAATTCAAGTGCAGCTCCATCTGTTTTCAGTGCTCTCCATCTTCTGTGTGCACCTTGGGTCCCACTCTGGGAGAAAGAAGACATATGAATGTAAATATTAAACCTGGATGAGGATATCAAAACATTAGAAGAGCCATGCTGGATTTGACCAAAGGCCAATCTAATCCAACAGGGTCCAACCCCAAATGGGAAGTCGATAAGCAGGACATCCCTGCAGAATCACTTTCTCATCCATGCTACCCAACTCTCTAACACAAAAACAAAACAGCGCCCATATGAATATGAGAAAGGCCTGGTGGCATAAGAATGTTTTTATCTGCCATCGAAAAGAAAGCAAAGATGGAGCCATCCTGGTCTTCCTAGGCAAGGAGTACCAGAGCTTGGGAGCAGCCACTGAGAAGGCCCTCTCTCTTGTTCCCACCAAACACACCTGAGATGGTGGTGGGACAGAGAGAAGGGCCTCTCTGGTTGATCCCAATACTCTGGGGGGTTGTATAGCGAGATACAGTCCTTCAAATAGCCTGGACTCAAGCCATATAGGGCTTTATAGGTCAAAACCAGCACTTTGAATTGTGTCCAGAAACAAACTGGTAGCCAATGGAGCTGTCGCAACAAGGGAGTTGTATGCACCCTATAGCCAGCTCCAGTTAACAACCTGGCTGCAGCTCTTTGGACCTGCTGAAGTTTCTGAGTACTTTTCAAAGGCAGCCCCATGTAGAATGCATTACAGTAATCCAGACTGGATTATATGTGTGCCTTGAACTGTCCCTCTCTTTTATGTCTTAAATTAGAGTGGATGTGGTTTACAAAAGTACTTTTTGAGGATGGGATTTTACAGGCTCAAGGAAGAATAGATTTATGGTATCATTTCAAGAGGTCTCAGTGGAAATGGGTTTTCCCAGCTTCTTGGAAAAGTTTCTTCCAGGTTACAGAGGCCTCTTCCGCAGACAATGGGCTCTTATGGAATTTTGTTCCTTCCATCTCTCCATCACAGAGCAACATTTGAAAAACATTCCAGTGAGATCAAACATCAAAGAACCGTCTACCGGCAGAAACCATTAATGAATTAGATCAGGATGGAGAACCTCGCATCAGGGTTAGTCCTGCAGGATTCCCTAGATGGCCATATCCCCTGCTCCATAACAGCAGCATTTAGTGTTTTTCCATTGTCCGTACATTTTCCCCATGTTCTAAAGTGTTGAAATTCTTCTCCGGCAGTAACAGCTTTAAGCTAAAACAGGCATTTATTTCAACTCCACTCTTCTCTCTACTGCTGAGTTAATTGCATGCAAATTGTTATTGCACTTTGACTCTATTGAAGCAAGCTGTGGACAAAGTGGAAGGGATATCCCAGGCATTTTAAAATCATCTGAAAACTGGGATGAGAGAGGATTAATTGGGACTGTCCCTCCCAATCTGGGACAGTTGGAGGGTATGATTTAACTGACATGGCCACGTACTACCTAGGGAATCTTGTGGTTTGTAGTTTGGTGAGGCATGAGACAGTTCTAAATGTCCCTCCCTACACTCCCAATCCCAGAACTCCATGGGATGTTGCCATGACAGTTAAAGTGAATATAAGACAACAGTTGTGTAGTATGAATGGGCTCTTTTTCTTTCTACTGTCCCTCTCTCACATCCATCCATCCATTCATCCATATGTTTTTCACATTTATATGCAATTCCTTTCTTCATGCACAGAGTAAGGATGCTATCTTAATGAGAACAACATCATCGTGACAAAATGTGGGTTGGTGACTTTAACATCTCATCATATTTTTATTTCTTCTGTATGATTTTTAAACACCTTTGCCTGATGAAGAAGCCAGAGGAGCTTGGAAAGCTTGCATGATATGTTTTGTGTATTTTGATTAGTCCAATGAAGGTATCACTGTTTTGTGGATTTTGGATGTTATTGTGCTCTGTTGTATGGTGACATAGATGTCCGTGGAGTGATGAAGCCATTCCACATTTTAGTCTAAACTCTAAAGGAATTTTCCAAGGTGTTCAAGTAACCATTCTTGTTAGTTTGGCCTACAAAGTAGAAGCCTTTTTTAAAAAAAATGCAACTATAATAGTGGACTAACTACTTTTGGAGACTATTCACAATGATGAATTAGATTTAAAATCATGTTCCAAAATGTGATAGAATTCTCCCTTTAATCCCACTCCTGAATAACAACCAACGCCTTGGTGCTCTATTAAAGTGCTGTAATGTTGAAACAGTCATATCTGACTTTCTTCGTACATTTTTTCTGGTTTTCTGATTTTCAAGCCTTTGTGTTTATGCAGATTTAAAGCAAAATGTGGTCATTAGCTGAAAAGGCATGAAATGGAGAGAGAGTAGTTGGGGGGCCTTTAGGAAAGCATGATATTGCAAGACTTCTGACAATAATTCTGGACTCAGCCAAATGCTGTGCCTCACTTAATCTGCATGGAAACTGGAATTGGAAAAATCCATCAAAAGATGAAGGTGTGCCAAAGGAAACAGTGGGACTTACTGTAAATTTTTCACTGCAGATATGAAGAGGAAAAAATCTCATCTGGTAAATGCATTCAAAGCCAAGGCAGGCACATGCCAAAAGAAACAAGACACCTTTGCTTTGGTTTGTTGCTGTTAGTTTCTTTTCAGTTTATTTTTTTTCCAGAAAGAGAAATGAGGAAAGGCCCTGGATTAAACCAGATGCTTGCTTTCATTTAAGTAGTGAATCGCTACAGTATAATCTTTCCAAAGTGTACATGTGGATTGGAACCATAACCACTTCATCAAATTTAAAGAAGACCTTTGACAACCTGCTTGGCTAGAATCCTGTGTTACTTAGGGTTGCCAGAGTGAAAACTGGAAAGGGCTCTGGCACTTTTAATGTTTAGGTAGAAGAAAGGATTTGAGCAGGTGTTGCATGTTACCTGGTTGAGTGAGACGCAACAGCTGCTGAAATCCTCTCTTCTACATAAACATTAAAGCTACAGGAGCCCTTACTTTTCTCAGCAATTGCCAAGAAACCTCCATCTTAAGATCACCATCCCAAGTTAAATCCAGGCCAGGAGATATATAGTACTAACCAGGCCAAGCCCTGCTTGCCATTTGAAATCAGATATGATCAGCTGTCCAAGGTATTTATCATCAGATGGTTAGAATTCAAAAGACTGGTGTGTATTTGTGTCTATTTGATTGTTTTGTCACTCTATTAATAATAATAATAATTTATTTATAGTCCACTTTTTCTCAAGGAATCAAAGCGGATTACAACAATAAAATGACATCGCATGCAATTAAAATTACAATTCAAAAAGAAAATCCCAAGTAGGATTACACAAAGTCAATTAATTAACTGTCATATTTTAAAGGTGATGGACATGGAAGCTGGAAGCATGAGAGAGGTTATGGCAGCTATGAAGGAACTAGATAAGATCCTCAACTGTAAAAATATACCCACTGAATACCAAAGACAGGATCATCCATGCCACAGTGCAGATATACCTCTGCTAACAAAGTTGATGTGTTTCTGGGCAGAAACGTTGGTACCAGAGGCAGAATTTGACACGGAAAGAATAGGGCTTTGTTCCTACAACACACACAAAAAGAAGAGCAATTGGATATCTTACAGAAAACTAATGATATGCCTATGTGAAATGAAACAAGCATGTCAGGAAAGCCTTGCATAAGTAGACAATGTTTAACCTTCTAGTGACTCCTTGAAAACTTCTTTCAGAATGCACCCAGGAATGTCTTTTACTAGTCAATACTTTTCTTATGATTTCATAATAATAATAATAACAACAATAATAATAATAAAATGTATTTCTATACCGCTTTTCCATACTGATCAAAGCGGTGAACAACAAAGAATACAAAATACAATAATCCAAGAGACATCATAATATATACATAACATTAAAACTGATGTTACATTTTGGTGATTATCAATGTTTTTTAAAAACATGTTATGGGGATCTGCTGAAGCATATTTAGCCATTTCCCTCTTTTGTCTATGTTTTGTTGTTCATGCATACTCAGTAAGGGGTCCTGGAGGCAGCTACCCTTTACTTTCCCTGCTGTAACCATGTGCACAAATCTGCGGTAGGATCAGCTAAAGCAGTATATAATCCTATTCTTTCCCAGCTCAAGAAGGTTGCTGAAGTCCAGAACTGAAAGCCTGTGTTTCCTCCATCATTTCCCCAATGCTGATAGTATTTAGAAACTTCCAAATAGATAGAGGACAAGGAAGAAGAAGAGAAAAGGAGCTTCTTTGTCAGAGGCTTTGTTAATGGAGGTATGCCAGTATTTTCAATTTCTGTATATGGTTGTGGAAGCTGGAGAGTGAAGAAAGCTGATAGGAAGAAATGTGGTGCTGGAGAAGAGTTCTATGGATACCATGGATTGATAACAATACAAATAAATGGTTCCATGAACAAACCACCTTAATGTTCCTTAGAAGCCAAAATGACTAAACTGAGGCTATTGTACTTTGGATATATCATGAGATGCTAGGTGTTACTGGAAAAAGATGATAGTGTTTGGTAAAGTTGAAGGCAGTAAGAAAAGAGAAAGGCTTCATTCCAGGTGGTTGGACTCAGTCAAGGAAGTCACAGTTGCCATAAGCTGGAGATGACTTGATGACATTGAAAAACAACAAAGGAAGAAAATATGGTAGAGGATTTATTTTTCTAGAAACAAAACAAAACAAAGCAAGAAGAGCAACACATTGCAGTTCTAGAAGAGGAGCAAATTGTAACTGTACATTTAAACATGAAGTCTTATATTACGAGGTAATTTATAAGTATAGGTAGAGAACACTGTGGATCAGAGGTACAGTTGGCCTTTCTTATACACTGATTTTTTATCCATGGATTTGAACATGCATGGCTTGAAATATATTCCAAAAAAGTATAAATTCCAAATATCAAACTTTGATTTTCCATTTTATATATGGGACACCATTTTGCTTTGCCATTATATTTAATGAGACTTGAGCATCCACCCTGGAAACCCTGGAACCAAACACCAGCAGATAACAAGGTCCCACTGTACATACTTTGCCCATGGATGGGACTACTAATTGTCTATCTACTACATGAACTTCTTTTTCATTACCGTTATTAAACAACTATAAGACAAAAGTCCTTGCTGAGAGACTTCAAATTGCCCAGGATGCTACCCGTAGATCTGTCTACTGTCTGCCCAGTCTTATGGCAGAACATGAAAAGAGTGGGTATATAAGTAAACAGATCTTTGTGTCTTGCACTTAGCTACCTTGCTAATTATTGTTTTGTGATGATATGAACTGCACTGCTAGAGTCTTAATGGAGTGAGGGAGAGAAAGGTGTAGTTGTACAGCTTATCACCTGACGTCTGTATGGAAAGAAATACTAATTGTGTACAACAGCCCTAAAGCATTGGGATGAAGTCAGTTAATTGCAGCATTGTGTCTGTGGCGCTCAATTAAACAGGATGATTTGCAGGCATCAACCACCCTCTTTTTTAAAAATAGCGGAGTTCAGTGAAATTGTCAGTTACGCAAACAAAGCCTTGAAAGAAGAGCGAATCAGGTGGAACACAGCAGATGGAAGCTTCTGAATTGACAAGAAGATATGCGGTGTGTGGCAGTCTCTTCTTGCAGGCGGATTACATCTTCCTCCCGAGTGACACATCTTTGCCTGTGGATGTAAAAGTTTCAAAATGCTCTTTAATCAGCGATTAAGAAAGCAACGGCACCCAAAAGTTTCTTCCTACCTGCAGCCCTTTCTTTTTTTTAAAGTAATATTTATTACATTTTCACATAAACAGATCTGCAATATTCATAGTCCATCATACTTAACATTTTCATATTATTCCCCTTAACCTTTCTTTAAGCTTGATTTCAGTGTCCAGTTGTGGATTTCTCTTAGTCTTGGTTCTTCCTTCCTAAAATGTGTTTGATCAAATAAATAAATAAATAAATAAATAAATAAAATCTAAAAAATACAGCTTGTCAATTAATACATACATAGGATGTTCACCCCTCCATAGTCTCTTAGGAGGCCAATGTGACCCTGAAACCGCCGTACCCAACAGTCACCCACCCCCGTTTTATATATAACGCTACTCCTCTTCTTGTTGGGCTTTGAATAGGTTATAACCCTCAATTAAGGAGCCAAGAGCCTTATCCTACTAGGTTTCAGTAATGCCAACTCATTTTTTAAAAAAGGGATGCTGGTTGCCTGAACAGACAGGCCAAAATAAATCTGCTTCGGGTCACTTTGGAGGTATGCTGTTTAAATGATGCATGTGTCCTAAGAGGCTGGAAGCTGTGCCAAAGCCACGCTCCAGTCCTAAAGACTGGAGCACAGCATTAGCACAGCTTCTGGATTCTTAAGATGTGTGTGTCATTTAAACAGCATACCTCCAAAGTGATCCGAAGCAGCTTTATTTTGGCCTGTGTGTTTGGGCCCTGAGATTTAAAAAATTAGCTTTCCAAATCACATGTTGAGTTCTGGTCTCAGTCAGAGAAAGATCTTTAACTGGAAATGACAGAGATTGATCCTAGAGCCTTTTCTGTGCCAATAGAGATCTTGAAATTCCTACAAAACATAGTAACTTCCTTCCCCGCAGCTTCTCCAAATAGACATTAAAGATCACAGGGTTTTTTTTCTTTTAAATAGGGCCCCTCTTTCTCCCCCCCCCCCCCACATCTTTCAAAACCAAACAGGGCCATATCTTTTGTTTTAGCCCTTTCTCAGCATAGATCATTCCTGCCCCCTCCATTCCTACCATTGGCAACCAACAAATGACATGGATAATTAACAGAAAGCTTCATGGAGGGGGAAATGCCTTTTGACATCTTTTTTCCAGCTTTTTGCTGTGTAGACAACGAAAACCTCTCCTCTCCATCTTACAAAACCAAAGGGGTGGGTGGGAAGGAGCATTTAGAAATGACATAGAAGGCTGGCTTTTTTTTTTTTTGAAGTTGAGAAACTCATTAGCAAGTTAAAGAGAGAAGCTTTTACTGTAAGCACTTCTTTCCCCCCTTAACAATTAGACTCTCAAGAGACAGCAATTTCCCCTCTTTTCAGAAAGAAACATTAGAACAAAGCGGTAGAATCCTTTCTGTCAAAATGGGAGACTATCAGAAAGGAGATGTCAGGTGCAATCATTCAGTCCATTTCAAAAGTTAGGTCGGTTTCGGATTTACAAGCAAGAGGGTGGGGTTGGTTCACCTACAAGTCCCATAATAAAACAGTGAATTTTAATTTAGATGAGCTTAGATGCCTTTAAGGCAAATTCATAGAGGATAAATCTATCATATTATCTGATGGAAGGGAGGTAAACGTTTTAGTTTTTCTTGCATTTTAAAAAAATATCAAGTTCTATCCACTTAGAATATGACAAAAATATGCTAACATTGCCCCTTCCTCTCATCTCTCACTTGCTGAGTTAATTCAGTACAAACTACTTTTGCATCTTGAACTCAGTTTGCTGCAAATTAAAGTACTGTAGGCTGATGGCGAAGGGGGGAAGTGGGAAGAGAAGAGAACTGGGAACTGCTGAAAAATTGGGATGGACAGAGGATTAATTGGGACTTTATTTGCCAGTTCATGACAGCTGGACAGTATGATTTTCTCAAGTCATCCTGAAACAAATCATATCAGGGCAGAGTCTTCTGCAACAGGAACAGAAGATGTGTTCAGCACCATAAATAAAGTGGCCACATGTCCCACTTTAAAGTGAATATTCTTCTACTCTTCTAAAGTGAATATTCTTATAAAGTACAAAGTACAAAAAGGCTCCACTCTGGAGCCACCACAAATGACAATTCCCAGAATTCCATAGCACTGAACCAGGCCAGTTAAAGAGGTGTCAAACCAGATGATTTCTACAGTGTAGGTGCAGCCAAAGTCTCTGTTTGTAAGTATCTTAAGGGTTGCTCCATAGCATTGAGCCAGGCTGGTTAAAGAGGTGTCAAACTGGATTATTTCTGCAGTGTGGATGCAGTCAAAGGACCAGTACATATGGGCAGGAAGCACCATAACTGGGCCGAAACTAGGGTTCAGGAGCACACAGCAACCGCGTGATCCTGAACTTTAACATGCGTTGGCAGTGCCATCATAGCAGCCTCCGGTCCACATGGGGGCCACCATGATGATACAGCATCCGCACATCGCAGACAGAAAGTCATGGTGGCACCCTTTCCTATTTGCGGTGCTGCAAAAAAGAAGCTGCTCTAGGCATCTTCTTTATGGCAGTGCATCAGTGTGGTAATGTGCAGCTGCTGCAGCACCGACTCAAAGCAAAGATGGGCAGCATGGAGCTCCCCATCTGTTGAGCCCCAAAGTCTCCATTTGTAAGCATCTTAAGGGTTGTTCAGTCCAAGGCCCCATTCACATGTCATTTAAAAAAAACAACCCTGAAATGATATGAATAATCTTACTCATGCACTCTGGGCTTGGAACCACGTCTTCCTGAGAACTGCATTGCTTCACATCTCTGTGAGTTCGGTTGCTCACACATGTGGGCACCCCTCTTTTGCCCTCGCATCCACTGGCACCCCTCAGCCAGACAGAGGAGGGTCAGCATCCCTTTTTCTTTTCCCCCTTCTCCTGTTTTCTATCCTCTGGTGACTGTTCCATTGGGAAAGAGGTGGTGCTTTCTCGATCGCTTGACTTGTTGATGATGTGAATGCATTCAAAACCCATTGTAGGTATGGGAATTTTATCCCAAGTCTATTCGGGTATATTCACATTGGAGTTCACACCACTGATGATGAGAATCTTCTGCAAAAACTCAGGAAAAAGCCCAATATTGATTATTCTGAACGAAGAGGTTTCTATTTACATGATAATAATGATGCAACCTTATCTATATATTAACATTTGCACATTGTTGCATAAAGTTACAACTTCTTTTAGAGCTACACATTTCTTCCTTAAGTTAGTAAGAGTCAGCTAGTAATAGATCATTTGAAAGTCATGTCTGGTTGTGATTTCCAGGCTTCGATGCAATAGTTCAGCTAGCTAGGGAAAGTGGACCAAGTGATCAATCAATCAATCAATCAATCAATCACTGTATTTGGAAAGTTTATAAAGACTCCTTAGCTCTGTCCTTTTATAGGTTTTTCTGTTCTGTAATGACTAAAATTATCACTTTTCATTTTTCAAATTGCTATTGGGGAACTGCAGAGCAATCAAACCGTAACAGCTAATTAATCTTTCCAGATAATATTTATGTAGCACTTAAACTGGTTTAAGTAAAATATTTCCCACTGGACTGGGTTGTTACATTGACAGAAATGTTATTTCTAGCTAAGGCATTCTTTTACTAGCTTGTATTACATCAGTACCAACAGACATATAAAATGAAACTAGAACCGAAAGACTGAATTAATTACTGAATCAGATTTTTTAAAAAATTGAAAAGGTGCCCTGATAAATCAAAAAGTAGATGTGTATTTACTTGCCCTGTATAGCAGTGTTTACAAAAACTGCAGACAGCAAGTACCATCGTCAAAAAAGCATTCTCCATTCTATCATACACAGGTGAATGCTTTTTCTAGATGCTGCCTTTTATGGCTCGCACATAAAGTACATCTCTTAAAAACATAAAAGGAAAATGGTTTCCAAAAATATTGACCAAACTCATACATCATCGACTTAGTTACAAGTGCATAACAAAAGAATGTTTCCTGGCCTGACTCCTCAAACCTAGCTTAACAGTACTTTTCTCAGTTTCTTTCTCTGAAATACTGCCTAAGGTACCTGATGTTCATTGGTGGTCTCCCACCCAAGTACTAACCAGGGCTGACCCTGCTTAGCTTCCAAGATCATACAGGATTTGGAAAAGAATACAGAAGAAAACAGAAAATAGCTTTGCCATGGCCATTCCATAACATTTTGCTGCGTGAGGCAAATAGCAAGTTGCATCTTTGCCCATTCAAGGTGACCAGATGTCATAACCGCAAAGGAGGAGAAGGCACTGCAAAGTGCAGGACATTACAAAATAAATGCTAAAAACACTAATATAAATATAAATTCATCTTGTATGGTTTATTTATAACTATATTTCATGTACTGCAGCATTAGGCATCATTCTAGCCTCCCTTGGGAGGGAGCCACTGAGAAGGCCCTTTTTCATCTCTCCGCCAATTGTCCATTTGAAATATGGGGAGTATTGTTCAACTGGCGATAATCCCTACTGTTGGGTTGTTGTTGCTGCATTCCTTCAAGTCATTCCAGACTTATGGCATCTGTAAGGGGAAACTATCATGGGTTTTTTCTTGGCAAGATTCATTCAGAAGGGGTTTGCCCTTGCCTTCCTCTGAGGCTGGGAGAATGGGACTTGCCCAAGGACACCCAATAGGCTTCCAAGGCCAAGTAGAGATTCGAACTCTGGTCTCCTAGTCCAATACTCAAACTACTATACCATGCTGGTTCTAGATTGCTTGAAATCAATCTAAGGGAGGGGAAGTGATTAAAATAGTGGTCTGAGGAGTTGTGGGGGGGAAGGAGATACTTACATTGGTGCCATCATCATGGCATCAGAAATTATATGCTTGCTATTGTCAAAGCAATCTTTTGTGGTTTGAGAAGAATGGAGAAGATTTTAAATGTGAAAGCACAAAGATTCACATGCAAACAACTCCTTGAAATGTGAGAATTCACCCACTGATTTGCCCCTCTCTGTTTGTAGCTCCGGGAGCATATTACTAGGAAGATCGCACTCTTGGGAGCTACTAGATAATTATGTCTCCTCTGGAGTTCTAATTTATTGGCGCTCTCTATAAAAGAGACTTGGTTTAATAGTTAGGATCAAATTTTAATTCACCATTTAAAAAAATCAGTCTGGTGTTTTCTTTCATTGTTATTTCTTCTTTGCTTTCTCTAAGGGAGAAAGTGCTAATGTAATTTTTAGGGTCCCCCCCCCCCCCCGTTTAAACAAAAGCATCCTCTCTGTTACAGAATTGTGATTTGTGTTGTTGGAATCTGCTTTTCTCCAAGACATTTTTTTTACCCCCATCTCTTGAGTCTCTGAAGATAATAAGCAGTACAGAGACCGTTTAAAAATAAATCTTCATTCAACCAGGGTGGGGAGCGATGACAGAATTCCTTCCTGCTCTTTAATAGCTGTCAAACCTGGATGTAATTCCAAAAGGCTAGATCTGCTAAGCATCAGCGCTTGAAAGTGAGGCCGACACACACATGGGTTTTTTCACACCATATACTTTATGCTTAGCAGCACTGAAGAACAGTGCAATGATTCATGAAGAGATATGCCCTCCTTAGGCTCATGTAGTGCTTCCAGGGGTCAGCAAGTTATTTTGATAATTAGTTACACTTCTAGTTTCAAGGTCCCTAGGGTACTACTACTAGTAGTATTACTACTACTACTACTACAAGCTGTTGTTGTGGTTAAACCTTGGGCACACCCAGATTGATTAAAAAGTCCCAAATTTTGTTTCTGTTCCTTTTTATTTTATTTGTTGTTGTTGTTGTTGTTGTTGTTAATCACCGCCAAGTCAACTTCAAGTTATGGCAACCCTATGAAAAGACCTCCAGGTCACCCTGTGCTCAACAGCCCTGCTCAAGTCTTGGAGACTCAGGGCCTTGGCTTCCTTAATTAAGTTTTTCCATCTGCAATAGAGTCTTCCTCTTTTCTACTGCCTTCTACCTTTATTGATACTACTCACCCTTGAGTTGATCTTGATTCATAATGACCCGGTGGATAAGACATGTCCAAGACTCCCTGTCATCCACTACTTTTCTTAGTTCTTGCAATTCATAATTCTTGTGACCTCCTTAATAGAGTTCATCCATCTACCATGTGTTCTTTCTCTCTCTTTACTCCCCTCCACTTTTCCTAGCATCATTGTCTTATAGGTTGTGCCTTCTCATGATGTGGTCAAAGTATGACAGCCTCAGCTTCATCATTTCAGCTTCCAGGAAGATCTCTGGCCTCATCTATTTTAGGCATCTTCACTTCAGCCACCCTCAGCCCACTGTTTATCTCTTTCCTTGGCATGTTTTTTCTCATTGGTAACAAGACTTGTCCTCCACATCTCTCTCTGCACTCTCTCTTGAAGGGTCTCCCTAACCAGGCAGCAAAACGAACCCTGGATCCATGGGCTAATCACACCTTTTCATGAGACTCTTCACTTCCATAATGCTCAGATCTACTTTTGCAGTCCCTATTCTGTTGTGCAGCCTTCCACTCCTTTTCCAGAGTTCTCCCCATTCTTTTATTGGCCTCCTCTTGCCACCCAACTGCAAAGGCTTTAATTGAGGTCAGCAGCTGGTTCTCCTTTCCTCCAGGGAGCTGGAAACAGCCAAGGCACTGCTACTGGTAAATCCCCCTCTTCCACACTTCATTATTGCATTGTAAAATGTTCAACCAGGCTCTAATGTGCATCAAGCACTTCTGATGTGCGTAAGGCACTTCTGATGTATGTTAGATGCTCCTGATGGACCCAGTAGTTCATTGCTGATGTTGGAGGTGCATTAGGGAGCACCTTGATGCATATCAGTGCCCATTGCTCAACAGATGTTAGCTCATGCCATGGAGATCCACGCATTGTAACATCATGGCAGCCTCTCCCCTCCAGGCAAATATGTATATTGCAAAACTATTCTATTCAATTCTGTACACATGTAAGGCCATTTGCAAAGATCTAAGTCCCAAGCAGAATGCTTTGAAAACTTTTTGATGTATAGTGCTCAGAATACCACAGCTGTGCAATTCTGGGAATTATGGTCCAAAAAGTAACTGTCCCAAGCTCTGTTCTTGACTGTTTAATGGCAGGATTCCACATATGGCAGATAACCTGCACCCCATTATTTGTTCTGTGACAAATATTGATGTACAGCTCGTGCAGAATTGTCTGCCTGAATGAGTACCTGTGGCTGTGTGTAATTTATCTGGGAGGCAAAGCTGTCGTCATTGCTTTGATGTGTAGCTGAGACGGATGGTGTAAACCTGATCTTAGTTTACACTTCCTATATTACCAGAGATCAAAGGCTGGAGATCTGAGCAGGCAGCGCTTAGGTTTTTGCATGTGTAATGCAATTCCAATTCACAGCTTGACTGAACAACATGGTGCCCTTCCCACTCCTCTGCCTTTAAGCAAGTCATATTTGGAAAAGCCAGCTATTATTCAGGTTTGCTTAGTGACTGGTTACATTGTGCCAATGGTGACTTAAGAAATAAATAATAATCTGTTCACAGCCCACATCTGTTTGTACTGTATATTGTAAATTTTAGAGCATGATTCTGCCTTCAGGTTATGCCTGCTGGGTGGGATGGGGTATCTAGTGAGCCAGCAAAGAAAGGCAGAACAAATCTTTCAGGGTGGTTTAGCATTTGTTTAGTAAAGCTCTGGATTTTTCTCCCATCTGCTCAAAGTGGCTTACATCTTGGACTCCCTCCTTTCCCACTTTCATTCTCATAACCACTCTGTGAGGTGGATCAAGCTGAGAGATAGTGACTACCCTAAAGTCATGCAGTGAGTTTCATAGCTCAGTCCACAGTAGAACCCAGATTTCCCAAATCCCAATGCCTACACAACACATGCAGGAAACATATCCAGGGTTGCCGCGTTGGCCATACTGCCAAGAACAAGAACATCCCAAAGCCACAAAACACTGATACTTTTATTGGGTCAAACAAAAATGCACAAAATACATGTTGCAAGTTTTCAGAACTTCACTGCTCCACTCCTCAGGCAAAGGCATTAAAAATCATACGGGGGGGGGGGGGAAATGATGTCATTAATCACAGTCCTGCATTTTGTTAAGATGTTGTTGTTGTTGCTGTGGTTCTCAGTTAAAATAATATGGAGGGATATCCATGCAGGCAGGCCACTGCTCTTTCTGGCCATATGGATTATGGGAGTCAAAAAATTGTAAACTCCATGAAATAAAATTGAAATTCTATTAGCAACACAAAAAGTTACTTCCTTTGAGACCCAGGTTGCCACCTTTGTGAGGCTATCAGCCCCTTTGTTATGCAGAGAACACAATGTTCAACTTTTAAAAAATAAAACAAATTTGGGACTGGATTTGGCATGTTTTACCTAAACAGCAAGTTTTCCTAATGCAAAAGCACAGACGCATCTTGAGAAGGTCAGTGTTGTCTAATGTAAAATTGAAGGCTTTCCTGGCTGGCATACATAGTTTTTTGTGGGTTTTTCAGGCTATGAGGTTGTGTTCTAGAAGAGTTTATTCCTGACATTTTACCAGCAGCTACGGCTGGCATCTTCAGATTCTCTGAAGAAGAAGAAGCCCAATGGATCTGATGGCAGCTTTTCCTTCCATGTATCTCAATGGAATGTCTTCCTGTATTCCCATACCATCCAACGTTATGCAGAGTAAAACTGGGACACATGCAGCCAATATTGTATTTAATATTGTATTTAAAAACAATACAAGTAAAAACATAAAAGTGGGCATTTAAGGTATTTCTATATTGCCTTCCAGTCCACAAGGACTTCTAGGGTGCTGAACAAATAACACTGTTTACCTAGAAGCAAAGAAAGTAGAGCCTTCTTTAACCATTTCTTTTTCCCCACATACAGATTTGTGCAGATGTATTTCACTGATCAAGCAAATAAAACTCAAACAAGCATGGCTTTAATGAAAGACAAGGAGTGGCTGTGTTTGCAATACCTGTGTCTTTAGGAACATCATTATGCATCCTGAGCTACAGATGATAAATTACAGAAAAATCATAAAAACAATCTTTAAAAAAAATGCAAATCCTCTAATAGTGATGTAAATTATCTCCTTTTATTCTGTGGCGAATGGAGGCAGGACTCTAGAGAAGAGTCAAGGGTTATTCAGATGGTGAAAATAATTCCAGTAGAATTTGGGTTGAATCTTTGTTGTTCATATCCACTTCAAATGCATCTGAATTTTTGGGGGTTGGCTGCCAAAAACCCCACTTAACCTGGGATAATCGATCTCCACCCCCCCCAAGTTTTCCTAAAAGATTAGCATCATTGGCTGTGTGAATAACTGATGTGAATAGATCTAGGACAAAACTGCATACCTTGAATGTGTTTTGAATACATCTTCATAACTGACTCCATCTTTATTTGCAGCGCAGACATGTGTGAGCAACAGACCTCGCAGAGATGTGCATAGATTAGAAAAAAAAATCGTATGACCAACAAAACCAGAATGCATGAGTGAGATTATAGGGATAGTTGCACTAAAAAACACAATCATCATCATCATCATCATCTGAATAACCCCTCAGACTTCAAATGCAGTGCTTTGTTCCTTTCTTCACATTGCAGGAAACAGCTCCCTTCTATGTAGAGCTGTGTGGATTGCATATTGGACCATTCTGGTATAATTTCCAAACCTCTGCATTTCCTTGGCCTTCAAACTGTGTCGTGTGGCTGACGTTATCTACTGACCTACATTCTAGCTTGCATTTCCACACCTCGCAGCCCAAACAGCACGGTTTCGGGAGCAGATTAGGAGCGTGTCCGTCTGGTTTGATTTGGTGGTTCCCCAGTTGGCTTCCCACCATGACAGAGCGGCTTATTGTTTCCTCACTAATCCTTGACGAGAATCAAAATCCATTTGCTCCAAGTTTTGGACGAATGAGAATGGCCTTTTGCATTCAAATTGGGTTTGGAACAAGAGAGAGAAAGAGGCAGTGCCGGGTGCAAAATGAATCTGGAAATCATTTCACACATTTGGGTTGTCAGCGGAATCCACCCCCATCTCCCCTGCCTTCATATCAGATGCCATCTGTCCAGTTATTGACAGCCTTGTCAGGGCAATGGAAGAGACAAAAGGGAGAGGAAGATGGTCTTGAGAGAGAGAGAGAGAGAGAGAGAGAGAGAGAGAGAGAATTGGCAGCTGCCCAGTTTGCTTTCATTCTTCTCTCAAACGTTTCCATAATAGATATTCTGCCACATGTCCAATGCATCAACAGAAAAGTAGCTGTGTGTTCAAAATTAGGTATTTTTGGTTAAGGCAGGAGAGTGACTACCTAGACTGCATCTGCACTGCAGAAATAATCTGCTTTGACACCACTTTAACTTCCATGGCTCAATTCAGTCCCCAGAATTCCATCACATTGAACCGCAACAGTTATTTCTGCACTGCAGATGCAGCCATAGAAAAATAACACTGCAACTGTACACAAAAGAGGGCTTAAATATCCTGTCATCAAAAGGGGACAATTACTTTTGGAAAAGGCCTAACATTTTATATATGTGCACGTGAATGTCTGAAAACAAAATACCCCCCCCCCCAAAAAAAAGAATAGATTTTATCTTTAAATAAAGAAAAAGAGAGAGAGGTTACGAACCCACCAGAGCTACAGAGGGGACACAGAAGGGAGAAAGAGAGGATGACAGCAGATGTGAACTTTGTAGATACGTGCAGCCATCATGCTGCTGTTTTTGAAGAATGGCTTCTTACTTTGAGCCCATGCATTCTGAACTCATTTGGCATGCTACACTCCACCCACATCTCCCTGATCTGTACACTCAGTCCTTTCAACCTCCATGTACCTTCACCCAGGGAAACTAGGGTTGTCAGTTCAGAATGCTCTCAGACCCTGAGATTTACAGGGGGAAATGTAAAAACCCAGAGAAGGCCCCTGTTGATGTCATTAAGTGTTATGCATCAAGTACCAGCCACAGTCATTCACAACTTGTCATTCAAATGCACACACAAACACACATACAGTGACGTCACTAGGGGCTGCAGGGAGTCCAAACTGCACTGGCTGACACCCCAGAGGGGTGTGTATGTGTATGGGGATGGCGTGGCTGCTGGGCAAGTGAAAAAAAACGTGTCACGTCTCCTTTGCACTTGCCCACACTGGATCCCCAGTGGTCCACTGGAAGCCTCAGCACTGCCCCCCACTCCAAGCAGTGGGTGCTGTTCAGGGAGATGCAGTGCCTTTTGTTTGGAATCTGGCATGGCTGCTCTGTGGAACAATCATGCTGCACCCTGCATATGCAACTGCATACAAACACAGAGAATACATATCTTCCTGTTTGGAAATTAAGACTGAGCTGAAGGAGCTGTTCTCAGATTAAGCTGAAATGAAGGGCTAATTCATTCTCCTTTACTTAGGGAGATGGGATAAGGAGCACTAAAATCTGTCTTACTTGCATTCTAGCCAGAAGGTGGAGGTACAGCAGTGTGGATGGTAAGCCCTGGCACTACAATGACTGGGAGAAAGGAAGGAAGCTAAGGACCCGAACAGACAGGCCAAAATAAATCTGATTCGGGTCACTTTGGAGATGTGCTGATCAAATGACATGAACATCTTAAGAGGCCCGAAGGACTGGAGCACAGCTTTGGTGCAGCTTCTGACCTCTTAGGACACATGAATCACTTAAATAGCATACCTCCAAAGTGATCCGAAGCAGCTTTATTTTGGCCTGTCTCTTTGGGCCCTAAGTAAATGCATAAATCCCCACCTCTGGGACTCTCCAGATACTGCAGCAACAATTCAGTTAATCTTTGGAAACTGTAGCAAGCTGGTGCTCTAGGAATTAAAGGTTTGCATGTTCTATCCAAAACTGAATCCACCACAACCCACCACAACTGCTCTCATCTCCTACCTAGAGAAGACACATGGAAACTGGAGATTTAGTGCCAAGTCCTGAGATCTGGCAACCCTTCCTGAAACAACAGTGCCCATTCTGACACCCTGTATCCTGTCAGCCATTTACCTGATCACTTTGCATTTGATTATATCCACACAAATAGCATAAAGAGTAAGCGAAAGGTGTGTGCATGTGCGTGTGTTATTCCTAGTGTTTTCCCCTCTATAATAAAATCTCAATGAGATCATTCTCCTTCTGGTTAATCCAAGCAAGGTTTGAAGAAATTTCAGTGAGCAGATGGTTTCCCCACGCATTTCATGGTTTTTTTTTAAAAATGGAGTTGCTTCTCTTTGGTCCTTCATTCTGTCAAGCGCCATTGGCTGTCAATGAGGTAGTAGGGCAGAATTATCATGTGCCTGCAACAGATTCAGTTAGCATTGATAGAGGAGAAGGTATGCTGTTTTCCCTGTAGCAACAGGAAGGAGATACGAAAGGTAAAATTCAGACATACCAAATAAAACAAAACAATCTCAGTATACTACATCAGCAGAAGCAACCTACAGCATACTTCCCAACTGTCCTGATTTGGCAGAGATACTCTCAATTAATCCTCTGTCATCCCACTGCTTCAGTTGCTTTTAAGATGTCCCAATTTCTCTTCCCTCCTCCCACTTTCCCTCTTTGCCCTTGTCTTGCTTCAGTTACTGCAAATTGAATTCAAAATGTAAAAATAGTTTGCACTCAGTTAACTCAGTGGGGCATGAAAAGAGGAGAGGATGTAATCTGCCCTTCCCTGTAGTCTCGGGCAAAAGCAAACTGCTGCAGTTTCTCCTAGCTTGTGTGATTTTTGTCATTAATAGTTTTTACATTCCTGACCACTCTGATGTTGCTTGGTCCCAGATTTCAATATGAAATGTTGGAGGGTGTGACTACAGACATTTTATATTTCATGGACCTGATTTTAGAAAACGGGTAACAAGATTATCAAAGTACTGGTGCCTTGAAAGCCCCAAATCGAAGGCCTCTTCCCATATCAGATTGATCACATTTCAAGGGAAAAAATGTTTGGTTATTATATTAACATGCATGAACTCTGGAGAAGGAGGGCATGGTGGCTTAACCCTTCCAAACAAGACTAGGGACTGAGCCCCCCCCCCCTTCTCTAGCAAAATGTGACCACCATAACTCCCATATAGTTGAACCTCCTTAGGAATTATCAATCAGCTGTCAATTATCAATAATCAAGTGCTAAGAAATGTTAAGTCAGCTGTTGCCCTTGAGCCCTACCAGGAGTAGTAAATGTTTCCTACAATCTATTGTATGCAGACTTACCTGGGAGTAAGCTCCACTGCACATCAAGAGGGCACCTCTAACTAGACATTGGTTGTAAGAGTCTTTAAGGATGTTTCAGTGATAATGGATGGGGCAAGTAATTGGATTGCCCTTAACGTACTTGCAAGTACTTGCAGTGTGGTAGGGTCTCTTTCTTTGGAGGTTTTTAAACAGAGGCTGGATAGCCATCTGTTGGGAATACTTTGCTTGTGCCTTTCTGCATGGCAGAATAGGGTTGGATTGGATGGCCTTTGGAGTCTCTTCCAACTCTATGATTCTATGATCAATTCATAAAAACTTGCCTGCCAATGTTGAACACCCCATTTGAAATAAAGCTCCAGCGGCCCTTTCAACTTGACATTTTCCAAACCTACACTTGAAATAGTACTATACAGGACTATACAGTTCTGAAGAAGTACCGAGATATATATATGGTGGTGGCAGAAAGAAAAGTAGTGTTGCTTGATGTTGGGTCATGCCTTTTCCTGGCATGTGGGCAGAACCTGTTAACCACCAAATTGTTTTGGTCAAAGACCATAAATAAATTACTACTATTACTAACCCTCAAAGAGTTTAGCTTTTAACAAATAAAAAAAGACACAGTTCCCAGATTGTATTTTATTTACTCCCAGTTGCTGTTGTAATTGTAATGCAGAAGCTGCGTTACAAGACAAAGTGGGAAGTGACATAGGGACTGCATTGCTAAACCTTACTCTGCTTAACCTGTTCACTGTTCCACAGTGAGAAGAATACAGATTTCTGTATCATGGCTGAATCCAACTTCCTTTTGACTACATAATTAAACAGACATTTAATCACAGAAATTGTGATATAATATAGACTAGGATTGTTATTTTCTCTCATCCATGGAAAAGAAGTGGGATTAAAAAATCTCCAGTCTATCTCTCACATGCTGTTCTTTGTCTGATTTCTTGTGAAATGGCACAGAAGGTGCCCTGCTATTCAGTGGTGCCCTGAACTCTCAGGTTGCTTGAGGAGGGAGGAGCATATACCCACCAACATTTCACAGATTAAAACTGAGACATGTATCTCCAGCAGCATGAGAGCATGATAAAGATGGTAACATTCTTAATGAGGAAGAGCATACAAGCAAGAAGAGGGTGCAGTGGTTTGCTTTGCCTCAGTCCTCCTGGAAGGGCAAGATTTTGCCCTTGCTCTCCTCTTCTGTTGCCCAAGTTAAATGAGTGTAAATTAGCATGATTAAATGAAAGCTTGGCACAGTGGTTTGAGCATTGGACTACAGCTCTGGAGGCCAGAGTTTGAATCCCCACTTGGCCATGGAAACCTACTGGGCAACCTTGAGCAAGTCACGCAATATCAGCTTCAATGGAAAACAAAGGCCCCATACAGACAGGCCAAAATAAAGCTGCTTCAAGTCATTTGGAGGTATGCTGTTTAAATGGTGCATGCATCCTAAGAGTATGGAAGCCACGCCAAAGCCATGATCCAGTCCTAAGGACTTGAGCGCAGCTTTGGTGCATCATTTAAACAGCATACCTCCAAAGTGACCTGATTTAAACAGCATACTGCCAAAGTGATCTGAAGCAGCTTTATTTTGGCAGTCTGTATGGAGCCAAAGTCAACCCCTTCTGGAAAAATCTTGCCAAGAAAACCCTGTGATAAGTTTGCCTTAAGTTCACAACAAACTGGAAACAACTTGAAGGAACACAACAACAATAAACTACTTTTGCACTTTGAATGGAGTCTGCAGAAAATGAAGTAAGCTGAGAACAAAATGGAAGAGTTGAAGGAGGAAAGAGAAACTGGGACATCTTAAAAGCAACTGTAGAAGTGGGATGACAAAAGATTAACCAGGACAGTTCCTACCAAATTGTGAGAGCTGGAGGGTATGGGAGCATTAGTAACCATTCACATCAACTTTGAGAGTAAAGTATAAGTTAGGCAGGCCCTGTAGAGAACAGGCACTGTTCCCTACAAAGCTACCCAGAACCAAATGCCTGGGTGTAAGAACCTCTTGTATGACCCTCTTTGGTTCTGGGTACCCAAAGAAAGGCAAGGTCCCCACAAGCAATCAGCTTTACTTTAATTGTTAGGGAAATTAGCTTTGCAAGAGACTCGGTAACCACTGGGACCATTTGCACATGAATATACCAGTAATAACTGAGGAGAACTCCAGGTTTGGGTGAGTTAAAAGGGTTTTGTTTAGAAAAATGCAGATGCAATGACATGCACAATAGCAATCCACAGACACAGCATTCAGAGCTAACCAGAATGGAAATATGGAAGGACGATAGCAGAGTTTTAGGGGTTTGCAGGGAGGATGATAATGACCTGTCCGATGAGTAGGCTATGGAAAGCTGGAGTGGCTCAGAATGGAGGGTCTGAGGGTGACATAGAACATACACAGGGCACAGAGGTGTACATCAACTGTGTATGTGGAGGCTAGGTTTCTGAGACTCATACCTAAAATCTAGCCCCAAGCGATGGGCAGATACCGATTTTATTTTATTCCATAAAATTCCAGTCCCACACATTACCACCATCATGGTACTTTCACTTCAGTGTCCACCATCCAATTGTCTCATATATTCATATTCCCAAACTTTCTTTTCTTTCTCCTTACCAAGACCATTTCAAACTCAAACCTCTCATTCATCCTTCCTTTCACACTATACAACTAGAAGGATGGAGGTGGGAGGGTTCGGTCCAGCTAAGTGTACTTAACTAGGTAGCTGATCTAGGATGCCAGCAAAGAAAATACAATACAATACTATCACCATGACTACATTGCCTCTGCAGTTATTGCAGCCCATCAGGCCTGAGCAATTGCTTTGGGATGGATTCAAGGTTAGATGGATTCAAGAGAGGGGGTGAATCTCTTAAAACTGGGCAGAAGAGCCTTCCATGAGTATGTCGCCCTTCTCTTCCTGGCAGGCAAGCTCAGGCATTCCTGAACACACAGAATAAAAAAAACAAGCTCATCTGCAGATGAGATGTTGGGCTGCAAAGTTTAAGTGGTTTGTTGTCATGTAGGCAGACATCTGCTACTCACTGGAAAATGTTACTTTCTTTTTCTTTTGCAAATGAGCCTTAAGCAAAATGCTAAAAAAATTAAGGTGAGAATAAAAGTTTAATGTCTGTGAAATGATCAGGAAGGGTAGAGATGCCCCATTATATGGTATATAATTCCAAGTAATAAAAAGGGATATTATGATTATGGGTGCCGAGAGTACTCCTAAAATCTGAGGTATAAAAACTAAGACAGAAAAAAACCAGATCCATGCACAACTGTGGGCGCTGGAGGGAGTGCAGCCTATTTATACAAAATGATAAAAGTCAGATGATCATAATGCTGGTAAAGAAAAATAACATGCAGTTTTGCTTTAATTGATTTCCAAATTTCAAGGGAGAAGGTTAAAGATTGTAAAAGGCACACCTTTCTCTGCTAAGACTATACCACACAATGGGACCTACAAATGTGATATTAGAACACAGCAACATTTGAGTGCAGTTGTGTTAACATATGAGTGCCACATGCAGACACACACTCAAACTCATGTGGCTAATTTAGTTTCCATGCATATAGGTTGTGGTAAACATGCAGCATTTTCAGTGAATGTCAGTACAACCCCTGTTCAAAAGAGGCATCTATTTCCTCCAAAGGTTGGACATACACCAATGCTCACAGTCACAGGCAGCTGAAAAGTCTCATTAAATGACAATGATATTAAACGCAGTTGGGTTTGCATCTTTTAATGCATACCGAACTTCAGATAAGACATGTATAAACTCAGTGAGATAGGAAACTGGCCTCTGGAATCAGCCTTAGTTGCAACAGAACAGAATCTTTCCAATTGTTAAAAAAGAGACAGTTTTGCACAGTGGTTCAGAAAGAACGACGGAAACTTATCCTTACCTTTTGGTTTAAAGAAGCAGGATCTCATGGTTCTGGCCCCTGCCTATGTTTAACCAGTGTGCTGGAAGCAGTCTCTGCTCTCTGCCTGCAGCATCTGCTGGTGCTGTAGAAGCTGGAGCACTTTTTGACAGCTGATGTGCAAGGCTTGCCAGCAGTCTGGCAGAGCGGTCGGAGGCATTTAGCATTCCATTCAAGCCAGACCACACAGGGGAGCATCTATATTTAATCTTGGACTGGCTTTTATGATCTTAAAGTCTCTTTCATATACATTCCCCTGCTTCCTTGCATGCTTCTGTGTGCTCCCTGGCTTTCACTCTTCCTCCTCCCTTTCCCTTTTTCTGCATTGCTTAGCAACAGTCAAGGGTGAACTTCCTTTAGCCAAGCGCTGCTACAAAGACCGAGTCAATTCTCGGCAGGCAGAGTGCATTCTTTCTTATACTGCCATTATTTGATATATCTCCCCCATCATCTCTTGTCAACCATTCACCTTTTCAGTTTTAAATACAGGTGGGGGAAGCAGCTTCTTAAAGGAAGGTGGGGAAGAGGGATCAAGGCTTTTCATTAGATGCCACTAATCCTGATGACATAGCTTAATTCAAGGTTAGATTTCAGAGATAAGTTGATAGCCAGGAAACAGGCCACCAAAATTGGTGACCCTGATTTTCCTTGACATTAATTGACTGAGCCTGTATAATTAATATTTTCCCCAAAATTCTTTTTATTGGTTATTATTATTATTATTATTATTATTATTAACCTTTATTTATGAATTATGTATGTCAATTAGCAATGCGTATCAATGTTGACAAGGGCAAATGTTGGTCTACAATCAAGGCCAATAATAATACATAATCAAACACATTAAATTCATACAGTTCCCTTCCATATCAGTCATCTTTACATATCCATGGATTCAACTATCCACAGCTTGAAAATGTTTAAAATAGTATCGATTCCAAAACATAAACCTTGATTTTGCCATTTTGTATAGGGGACATCAGTTTTCTACACCATTTTATTTAATAGGACTTGAACATGTATGGATTTTTGTATCTACAGGGGATCCAGGAACCAAACCCCAGAGGATACCAAGGCCCCACTATAAATTATGGCACTATTGATGTCTTTGAGATTGAAGGGGAACCTTCATGCTTGCATCTGTTCTATTATGTTCTGCAAGGGAAATTCTTCCAAAAGAACAAGCAGGCATTGTGAAGGTTACATGGTATTTTCTGTTCCCTATGACGCCAGGAGGCAAGGACTGGAGAATGGTTGTTTACCTTACAAGAGGCACGACCAACTGCTCTACATGACCAACTGCTATCTCAGAGTCAAAACTTCTGCAAAATTCATTAGTTTCATGCCATTTTCCCAGCGCATGTGCTCTGAAGGAATGACTTGGCAACCCTGGAGAACTGTATCAGAATGCATGACATTGTGGACCCTGGTCTATCATAGGGCAGAAATGCATTTCTATCTCTAAATAAAGTGATCCTTGATTCACCAGAATGGCCTGCTAATCTTTCCTGGTGCAGTTGGTAGAAGCAATTCCACTTAAAAGCCATAGGTTTTTGTTTTGTTTTGTTTTTGTGGTGCAAGTAAATAAAGGGGGAAAAGAGAAATTATTGTCCCAGTTGTCTGAACATGTCCCCCTGGATATGTTACATGGTGCCTTTATGTCCAATCTGTAGTAGGTGACGAAGTGCCATGTTGTGTGGACTGTTCTAGGCTCAGGTTGGTGTTCTAGGCTCTTAGCAATAGCAATAGCAATAGCACTTACATTTCTATACCACTTTATAGTGCTAAGCACTCTCTAAGTGGTGTATAATGTATTAGCCAATTGCCAACAAGCTGTTTTGATTTGGAAAGGGCAGTCCCCATTAATTATTTTTGTACCGCCCTAAAATGTTCCAGTTTCTTTCTCCCCCATTCATTTTTCTTCTTTGTCCTCAACTTACTTTGAAACAGAGTTCAAAGCAAAAAACTAGTTTATTCCCATTTAACTCAGGAGGAGGCAAAGGCAAAGAGGAGGCTGGGTTTGGCCGTCCCAGCAAACTCAGGCAAAAGCAAACTGCTGCAGCATCTCCTAGGCTGTGTGTTTTTCTTCATTAATAACTTTTACTATCTTGACCTCATTCTGCGGTTGCTTGGCCACATGTGCCCCTGTGAAATGTTGGAGGGTATGGATCTTTCACACATAATACCCGAAGATGAGAAATAAATCCTCTCAGCACGAGGGAAAGAATTCATTTTCTCAGGCTGAGTTTCCCTTTGCTACCTTTTAATTGCATTATCTGCTGTAGTGGGAAGTGTATGGAGAATGAATTTTCCTCATTAATTTTTTTTTTTTACTATATCCATCAGCAAGTGCTTCTGGACATTTTATCAGCCAGCGCTACTCCATTTGCATACAGCAACACATCTACAGCTGTCATTAGACCCAATTTGCACACATGATTTGCTTCTCGAGGCAGAAGGGACTGAATTCTATCTAGAGACAGGGAGGTCAGAAAAGTTTAATTGATTGTATAATGCGATTGAAAAGATTGGCAGGGATCTCAGGCAATTTGGGGACAGCTGTCTTTGAAACCTGAAAGATATACCAGCTGTGACAGCGGGAGGAGTGTGTCTGTGTGACTGAAAAAAGACATTTTAGCTTCCGCGGCCTTCAACTACTATGACAACAGTAAGGTATACCCAAGATGGCAGTTATAGAATATAGATAATGGAGTATTCAGAGTGGGTGAATGATGTTAGAAGCCAGCCTTGAGAGTCTTAAGTTGGTTGCAAGGTGCCTGAGTACCAATTAATATCACTTGTCTTGAAAATGGGTCCTATTTGTACGATAATATTCTCTGGGAGATGGGATCTGTCTACGGATTGGACCTATCTTAGATGTGAGCCTGATAGCCATCATGGTGTTGTAGTTTGAATGTTGGACTAGCAATCCAGAATACTAGGATGTAAATCCCTCCTCAGCCATAGAAACACGCTAGATGATTTTGGGCAAATCACACACTCTCAGCCTTTGGCTAAGGAAATGGCAAACCTCCGCTGAATAAAAATTGCCAAGAAAGCTCTGGGATAGGATTACAAGTTGGAATCACCTTGAAGGCACATAACACCACCACCATCAATAACAACAGAAACCATGTGAGGGCTTCTTGAAGACTGGGCCAATTGAAAGGACAAGCCTTTTAGAGATGGACATACTCAGGAGATGGAACTGTGTTGGAGATGGACCTGTCTGGACTGTTTAAAATATAAATTTATTAATTTTCTAAATGACAAAAAATAAATAAAAAGGAAACAGAAAAGACAAGACAAAAATTAAATAAAGAAAAGTACATACTAAAAAAAACACAGTTGTAGAACATTTCAATTTTTGGGGGCATACAGTAAGGGATTTACAAGTCATGGTCTTTGAACAAGAAAATTCCAAAAGAAGTAGAAATTACAAAAGAGAAATGGGTGGATTGAATTATATTTGCAAATTCCAATCCCCTAGCAAAGGTATAAACAAAGACAACAGCTTTATGGCACATTACATATATCAGTATAAGAATCCTCGCTACCACACTTATAACAAAAGGAATCTTCGCAGAGATAGTTCTGAATCCAGGAAAAATGAGGGCCAAAATAGACAGCTGTCTCCTTTGAGCGCCAGATTGGGGCCTCAGTAACCGCATGCTGTGGCCCCGATCCGGCTATTTGCCAGCTGAAAAAGAGGCAGCAAAATGCCACTCCTTTTTGAGCTGGTAAAAGGGAGCCCTTTCAGCAACCACCACAGCTTTGTGGCACGCCTTCAACATGCGGTGTATAAATGCTGTGCCGCCAGAGCACCAAAATGCTGCCCACCATCTGGTCGGGTGGGTGGCATGACGCCTGCTTGGGTGCCTTGTTGGAGCATGCATAATCTAAATGTCACACCCCCACACTGCTCCCAAGCCAGCACTTACTGCTGGCCTGTTTGGGACCTGAGTTTTAGAAAGCAGTTTTCAGTCAGCGCTCGGTATCTGCAGACTTGCCATCTGTGGATTTGAGTATCTGCAGATAGCAAACCCACGTTTCCCCCAATGGCACCGTGTGCATGTGGTCAATGAGCCGTCATTACTGATAGCCTACATTGTCCCCAGTGGCTGCATTTGCACATGGCCACACCATCTAATAGTGGCACAGCTGCATGCACACACAACTACTGGGGACAACAGGGGCTGTCCCTAATGATGGCACAGCCATGTGCACATGCCACCATTGAAGTCCCATTGTCACTAATGGTTGTGTGGTTGCATGCATGTGCTGCCATTGGGGACAACAAAAGTTGAACATCCGCGTGGGGCGGGGGGCGGAACGGATCCCTGCAAATATCAAGGACCGACTGTATTTTCACACATCAGTACTGACTGCTACAAAGATCTGAAAGACCTATATCACCTCAGTCCTTTGAAAACTTAGAGCAAAGGACATGATTTTCATCTTTTTGGATTCCATTATATTCTATTCCATCTCCACAACTGTATAAATATGCTTTATACCTGGGGTATTAATATCATTCAGTACCGCATCTGCAGAAGTGGATTTATATCCATGAAAACTCATGGGGAGAAAATCAGCTTCTCTTAAAGATGTTACCACATTCCTTCCCTTCCCTTCCTTTTTTATATGCAGTAAATTCTATATTATGCAATCTTCTATCCATGAATTGTCAACCAGGCTGGCTCTGTACAAGAAGAGAGCATGAAGCCATTTCTTTCCCAAGCAGCCATAAACAGGCTTACTCCCCATGAATATGTCTAATCTTCTTTTGTTTGCTTTCTTTTTTTAATTGCCATGACCCAAAATCTGAACTGGGAGCTGTCTGGTCTCTGTGCTTTGACTTGATAACATGTGTGGCTCATTCAAATTTTCTGAGTTTTCTTTAAAAAAAGAACAGGCACCATTTCTTTCCTGGTCTCATAGTATGGCTTTGGCCCCATCTCTCACTTGGAATGGCTCTTATATGGAGGTCCACACAGAAAAGACCTGGCAAAAGGCACTGTAAAAGGCCCACCTTCCCCCTCTAACAAGATTCCTTTCCACGCTGTATCTTTCCCTACATACTTACATAAACACTTATATTTTAATAGGGCAAACCAAAATTGTAATAAATCCACAGAGTAGTAGGAAATGTAAAACTAATTGCCTTCCTTGTTCCTGCTTAGGTTGCCAGGTCAAGTAATGCCATGAGAACCTAAGAACACCCCTTTATACCTTGTGAAATGAGCTGCAAAGAGATGGCTAGTTTTTAGAATGGTCCCCCTCCCTCTCCTTCCTGCACCCCACCTGCCCAAATGCCCACTTAAATAAATATATTAGTTACCATCACCTCTAAGAAGGAGACCCTGCTGGCTAGAGTCTGCTAATGCCACTTTGCTGAAATGGCAAAAAAGTCTTAAAACCAATATTTACTGTAATTTTAGAGAGAATAAGAATATTTCTGTTCTCCTGACTTCTCCATTCCAGCTCACCACTTCTTGCTTTAACTGCTTCTTCCATATCCAAATTACAGGGTGATGCACTTTGCACTTTCCTTTCCTTTTGCAGTACCAAAAACAGGACAAAAGAGAATATGCATTCTTCCCATTGGTAGAAAAGTATTTTGATTTATTCTAATTTACTGTATAATAAAGTTGTGGCCATCCATGTTTAGCCATAATCTCAGCATCTGGCTCCTCTGTCTCAATGCAAGAGGACATATATTTGCATACATTTCGTATATGCTAATTTATTGTTGTTGTGGCCTTCAAGTAATTTCTGGTTTACGGCAACCCTAAAGTAAACCTGTTGTGGGGTTTTCTTGGCAAGATTTGCTCAGAAGGAGTTTGCTTTTGCCTTCCGCTGAGGACTTGCCTAAAGTCACTCGGTGGGTTTCTATGGTCCTAAGGCCAACACTCAAACCACGAAACCATACTTGCTCTTTATAGGTATACATGAATTGAAAATAATGACTGTCACTTAAAGAGAAACTCATGAGATCTCAGCATAGAGATTGTGAGTAGTTGAACTTCTGACTTTTGATGGGCAACTGCTCTTATGGTTTATTTTTTAACAAATATTAAACTAAGTTTGAATTGGACATTTTGGGGCGGTGTGTCGAGCCCCATATATTCATAGAAGGTTGGCCACTGCCTTCCTCTTTCCCAAGCTCATCCAATGGGTTTCCATGGCTGAGTGGAGATTTGAACCCTGGTCTCCCAAAGTCTTAGTCCAGTGCTCAGATCACTACATCATACTGCTTCATCCTTCAGACACCCCACTGGTTCATGCTTAACATTCAAAGCACTACATCACATACCAAACACATACCTCACACCCAGAACTCGCTACTTTGAGTTTGTAGAAAGTGCAGCGTTACCACTTACATTTACCCAAAAGGACTCAAGATAGGAAAGGGAACAATCTTTGGGACTGGATTTGATTGGCTTTCTCCTTATGGCTCAGAGCTTGAGGGGAGGGTCAACATGTTCAGTTTTCCTGGAAATAGTCCGGCTGGGAACAAACCAGATTGATTAATTTGCCCCTGGGGTCAGCCTAAACCGCATTAAGCAGCTCTGCTGCAGATCAGTATTAAATAGTTAATAATGTGGTCCTTAGTTTATCCACACATTTGGTGTGTCTGTCTTTTTATTCCAACTGGGTGGGCAATGCAGATTCATCACTTAAATCTGCACAAAAAGTATAAAAATGATTCTGTAGTCCTATGCATACTTTCATTGGGAAGATACCAAGGCTTAATAGAAGAAGTCTATGTGTGTACACAGAAGTTAAGCCAAGGGCATGCAAAAGATTCTCGCCCCATTGGTGCTTTTGATTGCATTTGTTTTCATTTTTCTTCTCCCTCTTTATGTTCAACGGTGAAACATGGATTTGTATAACATAAGAATAAGCCTTTTTTTTTGCCGTTGCTTATCAGCTCTGGCAGATGCCACGGCACAGAAGGTGGAGCTGTCCTTCTGTTAATCCCTCATGTGGCTGTGCAGTGGTATAAACCATATTTCGGTTTGTGTGTAGTGCCTTCATTATCATGGCGGAGAGCTGCTTTACTATTAAGTTAAACACCACAGTTACAGGAATGCTTGAAGCCAGGCTGGGTTTTATTAGAAGAAACCTACTTTGCTACCGGTTGTGGCAGCACACAGACATAAACTACAGGGCAGATATCCTATGCTAAAATGGACTTTGCTTAATTGTATGTATATATATGTGTGTGTGTGTGTATGAGAGAGAGAGAAAAATTATAACCAACCGGTCCAGAAATAATGTGAAGTTAATCTGAATGCAAAGCAGAGGAAACCAGCAGCTTTTTAAATTTGGAACAAATCCGTTTGGATTAACATCGCATTATTTCGATTTAGCAGCAATTACTGTGATAAACTTTCCAAATGTGCAAGTTCTGTTTAAATTCAAATTTAACTTAACTCTCGTTTAACTCCCGTTTTCCCACGGGATCTCACTAGTGTGATAAACTCACATCTCAGTACCTGCATTTTAGATCTTAAGGTAGGATGTAAATAATGTTGAAGTAGCAGTTACCAGAACAATCCTTTGCAATGGGACATAATCTGCCTTGAAAGAATCACCTCTTCATACCAACTTGTCATCAGTAGGAAAGACAGTGATGAGACATCTTCCCTTACTATGGAATAACACTAGGTCCATGGTTGGCAAAGTTCTGCCTGTCCCCCTTGATTCCAATGGCATGTTAGGGAAAAGGCTTTGATTCTGCAGCTTCTTAGCCTCTCCTGACACTCTTTGGAGTTTATCACATGGGAGGAATTTCTCTTAATTTCAAATGGAAAGAAAGTGGGGCCAGAACACATTCATGTGAAAATAGCTTGCCATTGCCTGAAATTGCGTGTGATCACCTCTCACGCAATAACGTGAAACCCTATGATTGCATTCAGACTGACTTCCCATTGCCTGAAATTGCGTGTGGTAGTCCATCATGCAAAAACGTTAAACCCGATGATTGCGTTCGGATTGCCATTGGATTATATTTCCAATTTCCCTTGTCTGATAACGTCCTTTGAAACATCTTCATCTTCCTTCCCAAGCCAAAGCAGCCCTCACTTTCCATCTTTCCACTGCCTTGCAGGGGAGGCATACAAAGTCAGATCTCCCACTCCCACTTGGGCAACTCATACCCTCTCAGCCTCAGAAGAAGGCAATGACAAGCCTCCTCTGAACAAATCTTGCAAATGTCGGCAATGATTTGATGGTGCACAACAATAACAACAATAACAGGTGACTCACCATTAGCATTTCTCTTAAGCATATCTTAGTCTCTGGACTTTCAAATATTGCATATTAAAGACTATATAGTTAATTTTACATTTATTATGTAAAACAGCTATCCTAAACAGTTACATACACTATGTGAAGGTTAATATCATATAGGCATTTCCAATCTAGGTATGTTCTCTTCCATGGACAATTCATAGGCTACACCACTTCTGCTTATGAATAGCATTTCCCTTATTTATTCATTTCCCATCTGTTATCTGAGGATCTCAAGGCAGCATACAGTAAAAATTGAGTTTAAAACAATAAGAATAACAAGAATAATTTCCAAAGACTAAAAGCTTGCTAAACATTTTAACACTAAAAACAAGACAGTTTAAAACCTGTTAAAACCAAGTAAGGCCCAAATAAAGACCTTAATAGAAAGCAATGTTTTGATGTGGAAGCAGAAAGACATGCATGCTGTCATCAGTTGGGCTTATAAGTCACATAGTGCTTGTAGTACATGTTAAGGAGCACCATTTTATTCAAAATATGTGGCTTTGTTTGAGGCATTATACAGCTCACATTTCATCTTGTACACTGCATTTACATACATTTCAGTATTTGGTAGCATTTCCGCATTTCCAGTGCATTGCATAATTCATTGTAGATATAATCCTTGTTTCGGAGAGTATCTTTAACAGTGAACTGGCATTTCAGACAGAGTATTGTAAATTCAAAGTGTACTTAGCCTATATTCTAGGAATCGGCATATCCGTATAAAAGACAGCAACTGTGTTTACAGCATGGTTGCCCAGAGGGCTAACTGCCCTCTAACTGCTGCAATCTGATAGCTTTTATAACCATTAAATACATTTGCTACTCTGCATCTCAACCAATTGTGAGAGTCTTGCTTCTCAAGCAAAATTGTTTCAGGGAACCAAACATTTCACATCTGGCTACCTGCCCAGGTTTGCTGCTACCTTTGTGTAGCATTAGTCATTCCTCCAATGTGTTTCTTCAGAGAATCTAAGACTGAAGAGCTCACATCGATGGCATTGGCTTGTTTCCCAGACATTCCTTCGTGAAATGCTTTTCTCATCCTGTCTTCTGCACAGGCAAGTAACCCTTTTGAACTTTTGATTTCTAAAATGCCGAGTGTGAAACGCAACAGGTACATTATTATTATTGGCAAAACATAACAGATTTCCCATGACACCCTCACTTTGCAACTGAAGACTCTACAGCATCATTCATACAAGTAGTTTATTTATAATGTCATAAATGTTGTACATAGATTTATTTAAACTTGTGAATAAAGCCTAGGTGCAAAGACTTTTCTTCTTGATAGCTCCTCAAGCCAGTTGCCACTTGGCAAAGTTTGTACTGAAAAAGAAAAACAGTTTTGAGTGGGAGGTCAGTTTGTATGACCAAAGGAGATACAGTACAGTAGAGAATTTAGGTTGTCTTGGCACATGTTCTACTGGCCATAATCTCTATCTCTGAAAAGGAGATCTATAAAGTTGTTGATGGCTGTGGGACAAATTTGGAAGTCAAATTCAGTGGACCTTCTTCCAGGTCCATTCTCCATTATCAACATTTCAGTTGACATTTGGGTATTTTTCTGCTGCACTGCAGGGTTGTTTGTTCCTGCTTACTGAAGATCATTTATTTCATGTCCCATCTCTCTTCCCATAAGACATGCATCAACACTGGGACTTTTATCACAACACCAGTTATTTACAATAATTTTATACTGTTTTCATCTAATGTGACTCTTAAATTTTATAAATGGTATCTTCTTTTAATCAGTCTATGGCTGTAAATAAAAATCATCCATACATTTCTATAAGTCGGACACAGAAGATGCTGCTTGTGGATTGTGCTGCGTGTGGGTCACTTACAGCTTCTGCAAGATATGCTTTCTGTAATTCATATGTGTTGCCAGCACTTTTTCTCTGACCTATTTTTTAAACCAGAAACTAGAACAGCCTGCCTATACCCGTGGTAGTTTTGCTGTGTTACATTCTCTATATTTGACATTTTATGGCTTGAGCACTGGGCCAATTTGATTCTTCAGGCTTTTTGCTTTTGCTGTTTCTTCTTCTTCATTGAAACACGGATATAACAGATGTCTGCCCATTCTCAAGCCCCAGAGGGGCATCTGAGAACAATAGTACTTTTGAAGAAATGATTCCTCTGCCTAGTATATTAAAGAAAACTACATTCAACAGCACTTCCCAGGACAGAGCCTAGCCAATCTACTGGAAAGAATTATTATAACATATGACCATTCTCACCCCACCCTGTCTTTTCCCTCTCAACTTCATATTCTTCAGCTCGATTTGCAAATATGACACTTGAGATAGGAATTGCTGTTAAGAAAAATTACTAGTAAGCAGTATGCAAGGCGAAGGCAAACCTGCTCTGAACAAACCCCATATTAGGATCACCATACCTTGGATACGACCTGAAGATATACAACAACAAACAACAACAACATGATATGCAATTCCCTTTAAGAGTGTAGTTAGAGATGTACCCTTTAAAAAAACAAAATCAAAACTTAAAACTGCAGTACTGGAAGGGACGCAAAGTGTCATCTAATCCAACCTTTGGACAGTACAGAATTCGACATCAGAGACTTATTTCTAAAAATCAGTCACCTGCTTTTTCATTTTGAAAAATGTCCATATCAATTATAGTCGTCGTCGTCGTCATCATCATCATCATCATCATCAAAATGTATAATGTTAATGTATGTAATGCTTAGAGGGGGAGAGAGAGACCCAAGCTGCTATCCACAGTCTATCTGCTTTGCCCAAAAGGAGATTCTGT